>NW_028246548.1:0-64616 GCF_964263255.1 Lissotriton vulgaris | reverse complement strand
AGAGACGCACCAGCTGCACAAAGGGCTTGTAAATAAGCCCCATGGCATCTAATATGTCTGTTATCAATAGACGGTTGAGGATGCTGTGAGTTTATTGATCCTGGCCTTCCAAATACCTACAACAGACCTGATTGATAGCCCTGGAGATGCTCCTGTTGTTCATTGGAGGATCACAACAGAGGCTGCTGCAGCACTGAGGGGAATGGGATGTACAGCCATTCGGGGGATCACTGACAGAATATCGAGGAGCAAAATATCGACCTGCCAAAATATTGTGGAAAAAATATAGAATGCCAGAATATCGAATTCCTATCCTCATACAGGTAAGTACAAAAATATCGACTCCAAAATATCGTTGTAAAAAATATAGACAGTCAAAATATCGAATTTTTTAAATGTCTTAAAAGTAATTTAAAATTAATATAATAATAATAAATATAATTAATTTAAACATACTTAAAATACGTAAATAAACTTAAAATTAATAAATAATTAATGTAACTTAAAATAAAAAATAATAATTTTAATACATATATATATATATATATATATATATATATATATATATTAAAATTATTTTTTATTTTAAGTTACATTAATTATTTAATCGCATACTCCAGCACCACAGGGCCATTGTCAATTCCGATGAAAAATACCCGGTCGCTCGGCATTTTGGCTTGGTCCATCAGAGGAATGTGAATCATTTAAGCTATTTCATTGTTGACGGAGTCCCTAAAAGTATCAGAGGTGGCAATAGAGAAAAATCCCTCAGACAGTTAGAGAGCAAGTATATCCTGCTGTTAGATACGAGGATTCCTAATGGATTAAATACGGGAGAGGACCTTCATTGTTTTTTATAACATCTAGTCAATGATTCTGGCCATATAACTTCATGGGCCAGCCTTCCAGCTGCAATATGTTTATAGCCTCCCCGAATCCAGCCATCAGCCTGGTTTGACTCTTAGAGTACAATTCAGAAATTTTGAAATGTAATCTAATTGGTCTTATTTTCCTTGTATCTATCCCGTGTGTAATAATTATTACTGTACACTATCACTGTCTGTGATTCATTTCCCCTATCATTTCCCCTATCATAAGATCGCCTGTAGTTTCATACTGATTGATATATGAATATTATTGTTATAAGAGGGTATGATTGATCCGCTCTGGGCAGTTTACATGCAGTATCCTTAGGGGGTGATTATTAAGGCACTAGGGGCCAGATGTAGGTAAGTAACATTTACCGAATCTTAATTACCGAAAATTACCGAATTTTACCGATTCGGTAATTAAGATTCGGTAAATGTGAGGGGTTGGTATGTAGGGAATCCAGATGTTCCCTTTTACCGAATCGGTAAAATTCGGTATTTACCGATTCGGTAAATACCGACCGGTAATGCTCCATTCATTCCTATGGGCTTTGAAGCCCATAGGAATGAATGGGGCATTACCGGTCGGTATTTACCGAATCGGTAAATACCGATTTTGACAAGGGTGCAGGGGGTGTCACTTTGACACCCTCTAGCACCCCCAAAAAAGGTTCGGGTGCCATGTGGCAGGCATACCTGCCCTAAGGGCAGGTCTGCCTGTCATATGGCACAGGTGTGCATGCACACATGTGCATGCACACCGGAATCGGTATTTTACCATCAAATAGAATTTGATGGTAAAATACCGATTCTGTAATGCTTGTGGGACTCAGAAGAGTCCCACCTACATATCAATTTTACCGAATCTGATAAAATACCGATTCGGTATTTTACAGAATCGGTAAATTTACCGATCGGTAAATTTACCGATTCTGTAAAATACAGGGCCCTACATCTCAATTTGCATTTACCGGTCGGTAACGGCCGAAATCGGCCGTTACCGGCCGGTAAATGGCCACCTACATCTGGCCCTATGTCCTAATATGGGTTCCCTCAAAAACATTTAAAATGTGCAATATGAATTTGGGATTCTTGTTTGTTATTCATTGTAGTCACGTTGTCTATATAGGGTTTTTGGGTAGTCTTCAATATTAGTCCATAACATGTAAACCTCCTAATAGGGTGTAACATGGTTGGGCCTGAGTTTTCCCTTACACTTTCCGGATTTTCTTTCTTGTAATATTTCGGCCAGTCGCATATGAGGTACTCAAGGGTCAGGGACCTGACTCTTAACCTGGCTGAATTTGCACGTTGGCACTTTATATTTTGCACTAGGGTTTTGGCACTTTAGGGTTTATATCAATTAACACTAGCACTTTAGCGGGCAACTTTGATGGTCAAAACTGTTTTGCACTATCATCCTGTGGACCGGGGATTCTAATATCGAATCAATGTTGTATATAATGTATTTAAACAGACATAAATTTAATCGATCTGCAGCTTGTAAATAATGTACAGGAAAAGGTTAAAGAAAACAAGGAGAAATTGTATATAATTTTGGCAACGTATTACATGTACACTTAGGCCAGTTTCTAAATGTATATACTTATGTTTTAACCGTTGTGAATATGGGTCTGTTTTTCACTGTGGATGAACTACATTTCAGTGTTTTTTCAGTTTCCATCATTGTGTACGCCCTGCTTTTGTGTTAATTAGTCACCCTTTATAAGCATTTTCATTGGTTTTGTCTGGCATGTGATCAAGGTCACCGTGCAGTGACCGAAACGCGTCATGCTGGCGATTGCGTGTGAATAAACCACTTTGAATTTACTTTTTGCGCTGTGGAGTGGTCTGTACCTGTGGGTTTCGTTGATGCGGATTGGATTTCTGTCCATTTGCTGATGCAGCGGAGCAGGATTGTGAACCGTATTTCATTTAGAAGGTATTGAATCGTTGCCTTCTTTACGGACCCTCCTTTCATTTGGGCTGTTTGGTTTTTGCGGTCCAAAAGCGGAAGCACCCTTTCAATTGACCCGGAAGGAGTATTGTGAGCCGACAGCCCCCCGTTTGGCGTTCAGGAACCCAGCTTGCCGGAGGACCTGGAGCCGCCGTTCGTGAGTCTCCTGTGGGTCCGAGGACACCGAGGAGACGCCGCCGGTGGAGCTCTGTGGTAAGCCAGCGGACTGGGGTTTTCATGCTGATCTCAATAGCACTTTGCCGATAAACGGGGGAAAGGAAACGCGCAAGCAAGACGATTCCCGGCTGAAAACCGATTTTTTTGTAGCCGGATCTCTAAAGTATAAGGTTTACAAACTCGCACAATGACCACGTCGGCAGAAGCCTTACGAAACCGGGAGGCTCTAGCTGATGCTATGTTCGAAAATCTACCTACCCCTAACAACTCAAATGAACCTGTGACACAGAAAAATGAAAGCATCGATTTAAAAAGTAAATTGAAAAAACTGGAAAAACTGCTCAGAACAGAAACCACTAAATGGTGGGAAAAACGGTCTTTACAAAAATATCAGGAAGTGGGTCGTGTTCCCAGAGGGTTGAGGATCTTGATTGCACCATCATTTGAAAATCCCAACCCTCTCATGCTAAAGGAATGGGCAACTGGGAACTTAGATGCTTCAATGAATATGGTCAGTCTGTTAATCAAGTATGCTGAAATTGACCGCAATGAAATCTTGCAGGAAATAGAGAAATTGAATAAAGAACTCGAAACTGAAAAAGATCAAGAATTCATTAAAAAAACGAGAGAAGAAATTGATGTCAGACTTGCTAAACACCAGGAAACCATCAGCACGAGGAAACAATACAAGTTTGCTCGTGACAAACATGATTATGAAACTGGTAGAATTTTCTCATTTGCGCGCAAGTTCGACAATGTTAAAAGGCAAGCAATGGCACCTAAGGTTACCACACAAACCGCAAGTAACAATCAGTTTGTGGATTTATCTGAACCAGAGATGAGCGCTGTCACTAGTGGTAGTGACTTAAAAGATAACGTAGCAGGGGGATCTAATCAAGGCCCAGTGCCTACCAAATACACTCCTTCGGAGGAACTGGGTTTTATGGTCGAGGACAGATTCAAAACATTGCAACCACAAACCCGGCAACAACGGAAAATAAACGAACAGCAGCAAACAAAAAACGCAGCGCAAGGAGAAAATGTAGGCGCCAAAGGGAAACCAAAGAGAAGGAGAGGAAAAGGAAAGAAATGGTAGAATCTCCTTCCTCCCTCCAACACATTTCATCCACAACTGCTATGAACAGTGAGGTATTGTGTAATTTGAGCAGTGGAGAACAGGTAACGGACAATATTGAGTGCAACACAGTTATCAATTTATCTGATGTGGTGCTAGACAAAGCTGAATTGCAACTTTTATCCCTGGGTTTGTCGTACTGTCCGAAAAACTCATTCAATTATGTGCAAACCCGGGTTGATGTGTTCAAATTTATAAGAAAATTAAAACTAAAGAAGCACTTCAAATTGTCAAATGCGCATTCTAAAGCTTCTGACATTGTTAATGAAACTCAGCCATCCAGAGTATTCTCAATTTCTGACACAAAAGCTTTGTTAGTTGCACAAGAACTAGTATTGGAAGAGGATTTTGTCCCTGGGGCGACTCAACAAAATCTAAGAAACGCGGGCATTGCCACTAACCTTCCGTGAGCTACAAAGTTTAAACCACCATCAACATTTTACCCAATAATGCCTAAGGACAATATAGACGCATTTGGGGATATGGTGGTGGAAGAACTAAAGAAACTGCAACATAACACCTCTCGTAAAAACAAACGTATGAGATATATGGAAAAACAATATAATAAACTCATGAAGAAATTGAGGAGTGATTCCAATCTCATCATAAACAAAGCGGACAAAGGAGGCAATACTGTCATCTGGCCTCGGGCCCAATATATGGCTGAAGCAGAAAGGCATTTAAGCAATGAATCTTGCTACAGGAAAGGCAGTTTTATTGACATCTTGCGCCTCAAGGAAAAAGTACATAGAGACCTCAATGAATGGAGGCGTGAGGGTCTGTTAAGTAAACAAGAACTTGCATTCCTGAAAAATGACTTTCCCATAACCCCTTTCTTTTACTTAATGCCAAAGATTCACAAGCAAACCACTCCAGTGCCCGGCCGGCCCATCATTTCGGCCCAGGGCAGCTTGTTAGAATCTGTCTCACGTTATGTGGATCATTTCCTACATGAGTTTGTGGAGTCATTACCCTCTTACATCAAGGACACGGGACATTTTCTATCCAAAATTAATGATATTGTATGGGACAATGAGTCAATTTTGATAGCGCTATATATAGATTCCCTTTATACTAGTATAACACATCATGATGGACTGAATGCTGTCAAATACTTTCTGAGCAAACATGATATTGCCTTTAGTCAACATAGCAACATGCTTCTGAAAATGTTGGATCTTTGTTTGAACAACAATTATTTCCTATACAATAAGGAAGTTTACCAGCAGTTAAGAGGAGTGGCCATGGGGGCATGTTTTTCCCCCACCTACGCATGTCTCCATGTGGGGTGGTGGGAGGAGCATGTCCTCATGGGGTCACTCGCAACTAAGTTCCCTAACAAAATAGCACACTTCTGGCGTTTCATAGATGATATCTGTATGGTGTGGAGAGGGTCTGTGGAATCAGCTACTGAGTTTGTGAGAGCTATTAATGATAATCATCTTAATCTTAAATTCACGTCACAGATCAGTAAAGTAATGATCCAATTCTTGGACGTTGAGATCTATGTCCAGAATGGGAAACTCCAGACTAGACTTCATAGAAAGCCCACAGCGGGCAATTCTATATTGCACGCCGGAAGTGCGCACCCGGGTCACCTCGTGAAAAGCATCCCCTACGGGGAATTCTTGCGTATTCGCAGGATATGCAGTTCGGAGGCAGACTTGGAGAAATGTCAAACTGAGGCATTTAAGAGATTTATGGCTAGAGGCTACCAAACCACTGCTCTCAGAGAGGCTTTAAATAAAGCAAATGAGCTGAACCGAGATGAATATCTAAACTCCACTACAGCCATCAGGATAAGACAAGAATCTATATCTGAGGTCCCTGAGAGAATAAGTATGATCACTACCTACAACAGTGAGGAGAGGAAATTGAGAGGCATTCTTAGAAAACACTGGCCCCTGTTAAAAACAGATATTAGTGTAGCCCCCTTACTTCCTGAGGAACCTACAATAACTTTCAGAAGGGCACCCTCTATTGCCCTGGTTAGATCTAGCCCAGAGGTTATTCCTAAAAAAGAGGGGTTATTTGAAAAGTCAGGTTTTTATAAGTGCATCTCGTGTAGAGCTTGTAAATTTGGTGTTTCCACCAAGGAGTACAAATCTGCATTTGATCCATCTCCTATCGCGATAAAGGGGCATTACACTTGCCGGTCAGAATTTGTGGTTTATGTGCTCCAATGTTAAACATGAGCAATGGGACCCCCTCAAACATATAAATTATGGCCCTGGAACCGAGGGGAAAAAGAATACACAAAGCTAGAAGGGTGTTCCTACAGTGGCCGTATCATTCAGTAATGTGTGTACATCTCTAATTAATCAACAAAAATAGTGACAGAAGGAGATAAAGTGCAAACGAAGTTCATTCAAAAAATATATATTTTTATTTACTTATTCTATTTTATTTTTATAAGAATATAAATACATATGAATTTAATTCTTGATCAGCGAATCTTCTTTTTTTTAAAAGTTCATAGGTAATACATGAATTGTTTGAAAAAATTCATAAAGGACACAAAAACGGTTCTAAAATCCATAACAAATTAGTAGTAGTTCCCCTGAAAAACAATCATACACAGCAACTCACTCACGTGCTAACAGTCATTCTGCATTCATACCACATACAAAGATGAAAAAAGGAACTGGATTCCAATTAGCAAGATGACTACGCTAATGTGGTCCAAGGGCACCGAGGTGTAGTTGTTGGCCCTTGTGGCGGGTCTACGCGCGTTTCGGTGGGCAAGCCACCTTCATCAGGACCTTGTACATCGAATTGTGCAGATAGCAGGGGATCAGACAAAAGAGAAAATGGCCTAAAAAGGAAAAGACAAATCTGTCACTGTCACATACACAAAAAATCTATAAACAAGTGAGCATTAATACATTCACTGTTGGGTAAAACCCATGGTTCATTACTCTAGTAAGAGAGAAAGTCTACCTCTTAGAGAAGAGAACAGAAGAATCTAATAATACGGAAGCAAAATATTGACACAAAGTGACGGGTCACACTATCATTTAATGAGGGACCAATTGTGCAATAAGATATCTATTCTGCACAAGCCGATTGAAGGGATACTCCATACAAAGACAAGTACAATCATTTAGTAATACTTACAGGGTGATAGATCAGCTATCAATAAAACGAGGTCTCTATAAGAGTAGAAGGGTAGGGTCACTCAAGTTGCACCGCATCTATAGAGGGGCCAGGGGAGACTGTTAGAGTAGGTTCTGGTATAAAAAATTCCATGGTATACATACATGGTCCCTAATAATTAGGCTTACCCATAATGCCAAGTCAGATGTGCTAGGTGACCCTCAAAGTTTCATCTTGGTGTCTTAGATATCAGATTCTGTGTAGGGAGCTAAAAGAGAAATGTGTGAAACCCCATGTCAAGGTTATTTCTGGGGGGACCTTAATCCTCTGAATTAACTGGACTGCCTGTAGATAGCGCTATAAAAAAGACATACCGAAATGAACGAGTTGTTTCCGTTACAGTGTGGATTCTGAAGAAATACTCCTATTATGTAGAGGGTCTCAGGATACTGTAGTCCGCGTAGAGAATTAACTCCTATGTAATTTCGATCTCTAATGTAATAAAAAGAGATACCAACACGTCTGTCAGGGACAACATGGATGTCATTGAATTGTTATACACATGAGAGGCTAGAGATACTATATGAAAACTTACAATTATTAATGGTGATCATTTGTCATAAAGAAAGGGCATTCTGCGTGGTAATTTAGTACTGTAAAGCCACCGCGACCCTGCAAGACAAAAGTAATATGTATATATTCCGATTCTAAGGTAAGATAGTGGTACAGAATGATGTGCACTGATTCAGTCATATCACAAAAAAGTTAAATGAAGGACGCATATACCAGAAAGTCTAGAATTGGTTGCTCAGAATCAGTGATATTTATAGTAAGCCCCCTAGAATACGGGCAAACGCATGGGAATACAGCAAAGAAGTCCATGGGTCTAAGCTCGCTGCGTGAATAGTCGGCGCCACCACGTCAAAGCGAGTTACGTCTTTAAGTCTAAGCTGGAAACTACTCTACACCTCTCTGACTCCGTTCGATTACTGTTCCGTTTACCTGTAAGTCCGGCGTGCAGCGTTCAGGCATCTACGCGTCCCCGAGGCCCTCCGTCGGACATTGTTTGTGTCCGCCCGTACTTATGCTATGATGTCAAGATTGAAGTATCGCGGAAGGGAGGGAAAGACCGCGAGAGTATTGTAGCGTAGTAATAAACAAGGGACTGCATCATGGCGGCCATATTAAGTGTACCCAGCCAGCCGAACTCGTATATTTGCGATGTTTAAAACAGAAGATGGTATATTCTGGTGTAATAAAAGAGAGGCTACGTCTTAGAGGTCGTGACTGCAATAGTTGTGTTGTGTATTGAGGGTTGTATTTTAAATTAAAAGCCCATAAAGGATTATGTCTAAGTAAAGTGCTGTCAGTTAATGAGATAATGCAGACTGAAAAGCGCCGGCTAGACGATGATGTGCAAAATACAGAGAACCCCATACCGAAAGTCCAGAATGAGGAAGGAATTCTCAAATAGACTGCAACACGGGAAATAAGTCCGGAATAGGTCATATAAAGGTACAGTTTATGGGCAGTAGAACAAGGACAGGAGATCAGGATTCTTTACTTGGTAACATACCAAGATATCTCTTCGTTAAGTCCTCGCTTGACACTGTCCAACAAAAAAATCCAGAAAGTTTCACGTTTTTTCCGCGTGACTTCAATGGGCTGACCCATTTTGGGAGTGACCTTTTCCAGGATGGACCATCTGATCTCATCCTCTTTGTGTAGCTTCTCAATGCAGTGTTCTACTAATGGGGCTGAGAGTTTCTTAGTCCTAATGGCGGACTTATGTTCGCTGAAACGGACGCGAAACTCGCGTCCTGTTTCGCCAACATAGGCTAGGCCACAGTCACAGAACAAGATGTATACTATATTGCTACTGCGACAGTTGGTAAGGTGGCGTAATTTAATCTTTTTTTCATTATAGGTTACCACGTCAGAAATGAGGGCTGAGTCGCAAGCATGGCAGCCGCCACACCTATGGTTCCCCACAACTGCAGGGAGACCAGTAATTGAAAGTTGGTTGTTGAGATGAGCATTTCTGGTCAAGGGTCTCGCATGAACCAGCATGTCCCTTAGATTTTTGTTTCTTCTGTAGGCTAACATGGGAAGGGGGAGTACAGTGCCACTTTCATCCATGTTTAGAATTTTCCAATTTTTATTGATGATGTTTCTCAACTTATGATTCAGGGTAGAATGGTTAATCACACAGGTGATCCGTTCGTGTTTATTTTGGGGTTTGCCCTGTAGAAGTGCGGATCTATTGAAATATTTAGCCCGTTTGTAGGCTTGTTGCACAAGGCGGTGTGGATAACCTCTTTTGAGTAGCCGTTCTTTCAGGGCATCTCCGTGTCGATGGAATGAACTCATATCCGTACAATTCCGGCGAATCCGGAGGAATTCGCCGAAAGGTATGGATTCCCTTTGGCAATTAGGGTGGAAGCTTGCAAATTCTAGAATGGTATTTTTGGCAGTACTTTTTCTGAAAAGACTAACCGATAGCTGTCCGTTAGTGCCTAAGATGCTAATATCTAGAAAATCTACCTGCTGAGTGCTAAGATTCATCGTGAACCTCAGGTTCGTATCACTGGCATTAAGCCAAAGGTAGAAGGTCTGTAGTTCCTCTTCCGATCCTTTCCAAATAAAAAAAATATCATCAATAAAGCGCTTCCAGACAAAAATATTCTCAAAAAAAGGTGCTAGTTCATTAAAGATGTTTTTCAGTTCCCACTCCCCCATGAAGGTATTAGCTACACTGGGGGCACAAGAAGCCCCCATAGATGTCCCTTTGATCTGCTTATAGGTTTTCCCATTATAATCAAAGTAGTTGTTCATTAGGACAATCTCCAAACACTGGATAATGAAGGCATCGGGGCGGTCAGAGGGGTATCTCCTGAGAAGGGTGGAAACTGCCTGTAACGCTCGACATTGAGGGATATTGGTGTAAAGCGCCTCAATGTCGAGCGTCACCAAGATGTCTGTATCGGGGTTGAAGGGTAAACCTTCTATTTTGTTAATGATATCCCCGGTGTCGCGGATATATGAAGTATATTTCTGGGTTAATGGACACAGAAATCGGTCCACATATTTAGATAGTGGCTCAGTGCACGAGCCAATGGTCGAAATGATAGGACGCATGGGTGGATTTTTCTCTGATTTATGTGTCTTGGGAAGACCATATAGAACAGAAGTGGTAGGGGTAGTTTTGTTGAGAAAGACAAGCTCCTCTTCACAGATAAAGCCATCTATGAAGGCCAACTGAGTTATTTCTTGAATATGTTTGTTCAAGCGATCTAATTCTTTGCGTTGGGCAGGTCTATAATGTTCAGTCACAGCTAGCATTTCTAACATCTTCTCATCATACTTCGTTCTATCAAAGACTGCGATGCCCCCACCTTTATCGCAAGGTTTGATGACTATGGCGGAGTTGGTTTTTAGCTCATTCAAGGAGTTTCTTTCTGAATGAGAGAGATTTGAAGGAGGAGTATAAGTGTGTTTAATGACCTTTGCAACATCTTGGAGGACGCTCTGTTCAAAAATGCGTACCTCTGCACCTACCATGTCCAGGGTCGGTGTGAATGTGGATGCTGGTTTACAACCCGAAAGGTTGTTTACTTCCTCACAGGGTGGACGATCCTGGAAAAATTTGTTCAATCTGATTTTACGGAAAAAGGCAAACAAGTCTTCGTGTAATTTGAATTTATTGACATAACTACTAGGGACAAATGATAAACCTCTACTGAGTACTTTTATGTCCTCTGGTTGAAGATTGGCCGAGGACAGATTATATACAGGTAAGTCATTTGTAGCTTTAGGTTCATTGACTGCCTCTACCACCAGTACTGCTGGTTGCGAGTCCTCACATATTGCTGAGGAGGTGGAGGGTTCATTTGGGCATGGGTCGCTTGGTCTTGCCAGCGAACATTCCTCCCTCTGTATTGGCCTCGGTGTAAAAAACCCCTCCCATTGAATGGACGTTGGTTCGGTCTTCCCCTGAAGGGTCCCGAGTTTGGCTGACCATAGTTCGTCTCCTGGTAGTTGTCTCCATCAGAGCCCGAAGACCCTGTATCGGAGAAGTTGGTGTATCGTCTCCTTTGATATCCATTATAATTGGGATTATAGTTGCCTTGTGATGTCTCTTGGTAAAAGTTGGGGGTGAGGTAGGGATAGATTTTCTCTTTGGTAAACCACCTCACATCTTTTTTAAGTTTGTCCATTTTTTTGTTAGTAAGGTAGGTTTCAAAGTCCTTCATTTCTGATTTAATTTTTTCCAGGCAGTTCTTACCATCTTCCACAGCTGTGGATGTGCTCAGTTTCTCTTCAAGGTCATTGATTTCCCGCAGGAGGGTAGATGCTACATCCTTCGCAGTTTCAATAATGAGCATCATCCAGTCCCTGGAGCAGCGGTTGGAAATGAGTGACCACCGCTCCAGGAACTTTTTGATGTCAATAAAGAGGGCTGGAGCGTTGCGTACTCTCAAACCTGTGGGAATCACACCTGCTTCTAAGTATTTGAACATGTAGAAAGCGTGTGATTCAATTCGTTTAAGCCTCTTACGCATATTCAGGAGATTCTGCCATTCACTATTCCCTAGTTGCTGGGGAGGGGTAGGAGTGCTATCACCTGCTAGTTTTCCCATTAAGATGTTAAAGTCATCATCTGTGAAACCAAATGTCTGAAAAGAATCCATTCTAAAAAGGAGGAGCAGAGAGATAAAGTGGAAAAAACGTCAAATCTATATAAAGTAATGAAATGTAATAAACGACTCAAAGCAAGAAAGAAATACCAAGGAAGAGTGCTCTTAGGCAAGTAAGAACCACCAGGAAAAACCACAACAGTGAAAATATTTTAAAGCTAAAACAAAAAGAGTAAATCTCAAAGTTACAAATGCAAATCCCACGGTTGAAAAACCGCGAATATGTTAAACATGAGCAATGGGACCCCCTCAAACATATAAATTATGGCCCTGGAACCGAGGGGAAAAAGAATACACAAAGCTAGAAGGGTGTTCCTACAGTGGCCGTATCATTCAGTAATGTGTGTACATCTCTAATTAATCAACAAAAATAGTGACAGAAGGAGATAAAGTGCAAACGAAGTTCATTCAAAAAATATATATTTTTATTTACTTATTCTATTTTATTTTTATAAGAATATAAATACATATGAATTTAATTCTTGATCAGCGAATCTTCTTTTTTTTAAAGTTCATAGGTAATACATGAATTGTTTGAAAAAATTCATAAAGGACACAAAAACGGTTCTAAAATCCATAACAAATTAGTAGTAGTTCCCCTGAAAAACAATCATACACAGCAACTCACTCACGTGCTAACAGTCATTCTGCATTCATACCACATACAAAGATGAAAAAAGGAACTGGATTCCAATTAGCAAGATGACTACGCTAATGTGGTCCAAGGGCACCGAGGTGTAGTTGTTGGCCCTTGTGGCGGGTCTACGCGCGTTTCGGTGGGCAAGCCACCTTCATCAGGACCTTGTACATCGAATTGTGCAGATAGCAGGGGATCAGACAAAAGAGAAAATGGCCTAAAAAGGAAAAGACAAATCTGTCACTGTCACATACACAAAAAATCTATAAACAAGTGAGCATTAATACATTCACTGTTGGGTAAAACCCATGGTTCATTACTCTAGTAAGAGAGAAAGTCTACCTCTTAGAGAAGAGAACAGAAGAATCTAATAATACGGAAGCAAAATATTGACACAAAGTGACGGGTCACACTATCATTTAATGAGGGACCAATTGTGCAATAAGATATCTATTCTGCACAAGCCGATTGAAGGGATACTCCATACAAAGACAAGTACAATCATTTAGTAATACTTACAGGGTGATAGATCAGCTATCAATAAAACGAGGTCTCTATAAGAGTAGAAGGGTAGGGTCACTCAAGTTGCACCGCATCTATAGAGGGGCCAGGGGAGACTGTTAGAGTAGGTTCTGGTATAAAAAATTCCATGGTATACATACATGGTCCCTAATAATTAGGCTTACCCATAATGCCAAGTCAGATGTGCTAGGTGACCCTCAAAGTTTCATCTTGGTGTCTTAGATATCAGATTCTGTGTAGGGAGCTAAAAGAGAAATGTGTGAAACCCCATGTCAAGGTTATTTCTGGGGGGACCTTAATCCTCTGAATTAACTGGACTGCCTGTAGATAGCGCTATAAAAAAGACATACCGAAATGAACGAGTTGTTTCCGTTACAGTGTGGATTCTGAAGAAATACTCCTATTATGTAGAGGGTCTCAGGATACTGTAGTCCGCGTAGAGAATTAACTCCTATGTAATTTCGATCTCTAATGTAATAAAAAGAGATACCAACACGTCTGTCAGGGACAACATGGATGTCATTGAATTGTTATACACATGAGAGGCTAGAGATACTATATGAAAACTTACAATTATTAATGGTGATCATTTGTCATAAAGAAAGGGCATTCTGCGTGGTAATTTAGTACTGTAAAGCCACCGCGACCCTGCAAGACAAAAGTAATATGTATATATTCCGATTCTAAGGTAAGATAGTGGTACAGAATGATGTGCACTGATTCAGTCATATCACAAAAAAGTTAAATGAAGGACGCATATACCAGAAAGTCTAGAATTGGTTGCTCAGAATCAGTGATATTTATAGTAAGCCCCCTAGAATACGGGCAAACGCATGGGAATACAGCAAAGAAGTCCATGGGTCTAAGCTCGCTGCGTGAATAGTCGGCGCCACCACGTCAAAGCGAGTTACGTCTTTAAGTCTAAGCTGGAAACTACTCTACACCTCTCTGACTCCGTTCGATTACTGTTCCGTTTACCTGTAAGTCCGGCGTGCAGCGTTCAGGCATCTACGCGTCCCCGAGGCCCTCCGTCGGACATTGTTTGTGTCCGCCCGTACTTATGCTATGATGTCAAGATTGAAGTATCGCGGAAGGGAGGGAAAGACCGCGAGAGTATTGTAGCGTAGTAATAAACAAGGGACTGCATCATGGCGGCCATATTAAGTGTACCCAGCCAGCCGAACTCGTATATTTGCGATGTTTAAAACAGAAGATGGTATATTCTGGTGTAATAAAAGAGAGGCTACGTCTTAGAGGTCGTGACTGCAATAGTTGTGTTGTGTATTGAGGGTTGTATTTTAAATTAAAAGCCCATAAAGGATTATGTCTAAGTAAAGTGCTGTCAGTTAATGAGATAATGCAGACTGAAAAGCGCCGGCTAGACGATGATGTGCAAAATACAGAGAACCCCATACCGAAAGTCCAGAATGAGGAAGGAATTCTCAAATAGACTGCAACACGGGAAATAAGTCCGGAATAGGTCATATAAAGGTACAGTTTATGGGCAGTAGAACAAGGACAGGAGATCAGGATTCTTTACTCGGTAACATACCAAGATATCTCTTCGTTAAGTCCTCGCTTGACACTGTCCAACAAAAAAATCCAGAAAGTTTCACGTTTTTTCCGCGTGACTTCAATGGGCTGACCCATTTTGGGAGTGACCTTTTCCAGGATGGACCATCTGATCTCATCCTCTTTGTGTAGCTTCTCAATGCAGTGTTCTACTAATGGGGCTGAGAGTTTCTTAGTCCTAATGGCGGACTTATGTTCGCTGAAACGGACGCGAAACTCGCGTCCTGTTTCGCCAACATAGGCTAGGCCACAGTCACAGAACAAGATGTATACTATATTGCTACTGCGACAGTTGGTAAGGTGGCGTAATTTAATCTTTTTTTCATTATAGGTTACCACGTCAGAAATGAGGGCTGAGTCGCAAGCATGGCAGCCGCCACACCTATGGTTCCCCACAACTGCAGGGAGACCAGTAATTGAAAGTTGGTTGTTGAGATGAGCATTTCTGGTCAAGGGTCTCGCATGAACCAGCATGTCCCTTAGATTTTTGTTTCTTCTGTAGGCTAACATGGGAAGGGGGAGTACAGTGCCACTTTCATCCATGTTTAGAATTTTCCAATTTTTATTGATGATGTTTCTCAACTTATGATTCAGGGTAGAATGGTTAATCACACAGGTGATCCGTTCGTGTTTATTTTGGGGTTTGCCCTGTAGAAGTGCGGATCTATTGAAATATTTAGCCCGTTTGTAGGCTTGTCGCACAAGGCGGTGTGGATAACCTCTTTTGAGTAGCCGTTCTTTCAGGGCATCTCCGTGTCGATGGAATGAACTCATATCCGTACAATTCCGGCGAATCCGGAGGAATTCGCCGAAAGGTATGGATTCCCTTTGGCAATTAGGGTGGAAGCTTGCAAATTCTAGAATGGTATTTTTGGCAGTACTTTTTCTGAAAAGACTAACCGATAGCTGTCCGTTAGTGCCTAAGATGCTAATATCTAGAAAATCTACCTGCTGAGTGCTAAGATTCATCGTGAACCTCAGGTTCGTATCACTGGCATTAAGCCAAAGGTAGAAGGTCTGTAGTTCCTCTTCCGATCCTTTCCAAATAAAAAAAATATCATCAATAAAGCGCTTCCAGACAAAAATATTCTCAAAAAAAGGTGCTAGTTCATTAAAGATGTTTTTCAGTTCCCACTCCCCCATGAAGGTATTAGCTACACTGGGGGCACAAGAAGCCCCCATAGATGTCCCTTTGATCTGCTTATAGGTTTTCCCATTATAATCAAAGTAGTTGTTCATTAGGACAATCTCCAAACACTGGATAATGAAGGCATCGGGGCGGTCAGAGGGGTATCTCCTGAGAAGGGTGGAAACTGCCTGTAACGCTCGACATTGAGGGATATTGGTGTAAAGCGCCTCAATGTCGAGCGTCACCAAGATGTCTGTATCGGGGTTGAAGGGTAAACCTTCTATTTTGTTAATGATATCCCCGGTGTCGCGGATATATGAAGTATATTTCTGGGTTAATGGACACAGAAATCGGTCCACATATTTAGATAGTGGCTCAGTGCACGAGCCAATGGTCGAAATGATAGGACGCATGGGTGGATTTTTCTCTGATTTATGTGTCTTGGGAAGACCATATAGAACAGAAGTGGTAGGGGTAGTTTTGTTGAGAAAGACAAGCTCCTCTTCACAGATAAAGCCATCTATGAAGGCCAACTGAGTTATTTCTTGAATATGTTTGTTCAAGCGATCTAATTCTTTGCGTTGGGCAGGTCTATAATGTTCAGTCACAGCTAGCATTTCTAACATCTTCTCATCATACTTCGTTCTATCAAAGACTGCGATGCCCCCACCTTTATCGCAAGGTTTGATGACTATGGCGGAGTTGGTTTTTAGCTCATTCAAGGAGTTTCTTTCTGAATGAGAGAGATTTGAAGGAGGAGTATAAGTGTGTTTAATGACCTTTGCAACATCTTGGAGGACGCTCTGTTCAAAAATGCGTACCTCTGCACCTACCATGTCCAGGGTCGGTGTGAATGTGGATGCTGGTTTACAACCCGAAAGGTTGTTTACTTCCTCACAGGGTGGACGATCCTGGAAAAATTTGTTCAATCTGATTTTACGGAAAAAGGCAAACAAGTCTTCGTGTAATTTGAATTTATTGACATAACTACTAGGGACAAATGATAAACCTCTACTGAGTACTTTTATGTCCTCTGGTTGAAGATTGGCCGAGGACAGATTATATACAGGTAAGTCATTTGTAGCTTTAGGTTCATTGACTGCCTCTACCACCAGTACTGCTGGTTGCGAGTCCTCACATATTGCTGAGGAGGTGGAGGGTTCATTTGGGCATGGGTCGCTTGGTCTTGCCAGCGAACATTCCTCCCTCTGTATTGGCCTCGGTGTAAAAAACCCCTCCCATTGAATGGACGTTGGTTCGGTCTTCCCCTGAAGGGTCCCGAGTTTGGCTGACCATAGTTCGTCTCCTGGTAGTTGTCTCCATCAGAGCCCGAAGACCCTGTATCGGAGAAGTTGGTGTATCGTCTCCTTTGATATCCATTATAATTGGGATTATAGTTGCCTTGTGATGTCTCTTGGTAAAAGTTGGGGGTGAGGTAGGGATAGATTTTCTCTTTGGTAAACCACCTCACATCTTTTTTAAGTTTGTCCATTTTTTTGTTAGTAAGGTAGGTTTCAAAGTCCTTCATTTCTGATTTAATTTTTTCCAGGCAGTTCTTACCATCTTCCACAGCTGTGGATGTGCTCAGTTTCTCTTCAAGGTCATTGATTTCCCGCAGGAGGGTAGATGCTACATCCTTCGCAGTTTCAATAATGAGCATCATCCAGTCCCTGGAGCAGCGGTTGGAAATGAGTGACCACCGCTCCAGGAACTTTTTGATGTCAATAAAGAGGGCTGGAGCGTTGCGTACTCTCAAACCTGTGGGAATCACACCTGCTTCTAAGTATTTGAACATGTAGAAAGCGTGTGATTCAATTCGTTTAAGCCTCTTACGCATATTCAGGAGATTCTGCCATTCACTATTCCCTAGTTGCTGGGGAGGGGTAGGAGTGCTATCACCTGCTAGTTTTCCCATTAAGATGTTAAAGTCATCATCTGTGAAACCAAATGTCTGAAAAGAATCCATTCTAAAAAGGAGGAGCAGAGAGATAAAGTGGAAAAAACGTCAAATCTATATAAAGTAATGAAATGTAATAAACGACTCAAAGCAAGAAAGAAATACCAAGGAAGAGTGCTCTTAGGCAAGTAAGAACCACCAGGAAAAACCACAACAGTGAAAATATTTTAAAGCTAAAACAAAAAGAGTAAATCTCAAAGTTACAAATGCAAATCCCACGGTTGAAAAACCGCGAATATGTTAAACATGAGCAATGGGACCCCCTCAAACATATAAATTATGGCCCTGGAACCGAGGGGAAAAAGAATACACAAAGCTAGAAGGGTGTTCCTACAGTGGCCGTATCATTCAGTAATGTGTGTACATCTCTAATTAATCAACAAAAATAGTGACAGAAGGAGATAAAGTGCAAACGAAGTTCATTCAAAAAATATATATTTTTATTTACTTATTCTATTTTATTTTTATAAGAATATAAATACATATGAATTTAATTCTTGATCAGCGAATCTTCTTTTTTTTAAAGTT
Source organism: Lissotriton vulgaris (assembly GCF_964263255.1). Classification (NCBI taxonomy): domain Eukaryota; kingdom Metazoa; phylum Chordata; class Amphibia; order Caudata; family Salamandridae; genus Lissotriton; species Lissotriton vulgaris. Next base: position 46,340 of record NW_028246548.1, on the reverse strand, counting down.
CATAGGTAATACATGAATTGTTTGAAAAAATTCATAAAGGACACAAAAACGGTTCTAAAATCCATAACAAATTAGTAGTAGTTCCCCTGAAAAACAATCATACACAGCAACTCACTCACGTGCTAACAGTCATTCTGCATTCATACCACATACAAAGATGAAAAAAGGAACTGGATTCCAATTAGCAAGATGACTACGCTAATGTGGTCCAAGGGCACCGAGGTGTAGTTGTTGGCCCTTGTGGCGGGTCTACGCGCGTTTCGGTGGGCAAGCCACCTTCATCAGGACCTTGTACATCGAATTGTGCAGATAGCAGGGGATCAGACAAAAGAGAAAATGGCCTAAAAAGGAAAAGACAAATCTGTCACTGTCACATACACAAAAAATCTATAAACAAGTGAGCATTAATACATTCACTGTTGGGTAAAACCCATGGTTCATTACTCTAGTAAGAGAGAAAGTCTACCTCTTAGAGAAGAGAACAGAAGAATCTAATAATACGGAAGCAAAATATTGACACAAAGTGACGGGTCACACTATCATTTAATGAGGGACCAATTGTGCAATAAGATATCTATTCTGCACAAGCCGATTGAAGGGATACTCCATACAAAGACAAGTACAATCATTTAGTAATACTTACAGGGTGATAGATCAGCTATCAATAAAACGAGGTCTCTATAAGAGTAGAAGGGTAGGGTCACTCAAGTTGCACCGCATCTATAGAGGGGCCAGGGGAGACTGTTAGAGTAGGTTCTGGTATAAAAAATTCCATGGTATACATACATGGTCCCTAATAATTAGGCTTACCCATAATGCCAAGTCAGATGTGCTAGGTGACCCTCAAAGTTTCATCTTGGTGTCTTAGATATCAGATTCTGTGTAGGGAGCTAAAAGAGAAATGTGTGAAACCCCATGTCAAGGTTATTTCTGGGGGGACCTTAATCCTCTGAATTAACTGGACTGCCTGTAGATAGCGCTATAAAAAAGACATACCGAAATGAACGAGTTGTTTCCGTTACAGTGTGGATTCTGAAGAAATACTCCTATTATGTAGAGGGTCTCAGGATACTGTAGTCCGCGTAGAGAATTAACTCCTATGTAATTTCGATCTCTAATGTAATAAAAAGAGATACCAACACGTCTGTCAGGGACAACATGGATGTCATTGAATTGTTATACACATGAGAGGCTAGAGATACTATATGAAAACTTACAATTATTAATGGTGATCATTTGTCATAAAGAAAGGGCATTCTGCGTGGTAATTTAGTACTGTAAAGCCACCGCGACCCTGCAAGACAAAAGTAATATGTATATATTCCGATTCTAAGGTAAGATAGTGGTACAGAATGATGTGCACTGATTCAGTCATATCACAAAAAAGTTAAATGAAGGACGCATATACCAGAAAGTCTAGAATTGGTTGCTCAGAATCAGTGATATTTATAGTAAGTCCCCTAGAATACGGGCAAACGCATGGGAATACAGCAAAGAAGTCCATGGGTCTAAGCTCGCTGCGTGAATAGTCGGCGCCACCACGTCAAAGCGAGTTACGTCTTTAAGTCTAAGCTGGAAACTACTCTACACCTCTCTGACTCCGTTCGATTACTGTTCCGTTTACCTGTAAGTCCGGCGTGCAGCGTTCAGGCATCTACGCGTCCCCGAGGCCCTCCGTCGGACATTGTTTGTGTCCGCCCGTACTTATGCTATGATGTCAAGATTGAAGTATCGCGGAAGGGAGGGAAAGACCGCGAGAGTATTGTAGCGTAGTAATAAACAAGGGACTGCATCATGGCGGCCATATTAAGTGTACCCAGCCAGCCGAACTCGTATATTTGCGATGTTTAAAACAGAAGATGGTATATTCTGGTGTAATAAAAGAGAGGCTACGTCTTAGAGGTCGTGACTGCAATAGTTGTGTTGTGTATTGAGGGTTGTATTTTAAATTAAAAGCCCATAAAGGATTATGTCTAAGTAAAGTGCTGTCAGTTAATGAGATAATGCAGACTGAAAAGCGCCGGCTAGACGATGATGTGCAAAATACAGAGAACCCCATACCGAAAGTCCAGAATGAGGAAGGAATTCTCAAATAGACTGCAACACGGGAAATAAGTCCGGAATAGGTCATATAAAGGTACAGTTTATGGGCAGTAGAACAAGGACAGGAGATCAGGATTCTTTACTTGGTAACATACCAAGATATCTCTTCGTTAAGTCCTCGCTTGACACTGTCCAACAAAAAAATCCAGAAAGTTTCACGTTTTTTCCGCGTGACTTCAATGGGCTGGCCCATTTTGGGAGTGACCTTTTCCAGGATGGACCATCTGATCTCATCCTCTTTGTGTAGCTTCTCAATGCAGTGTTCTACTAATGGGGCTGAGAGTTTCTTAGTCCTAATGGCGGACTTATGTTCGCTGAAACGGACGCGAAACTCGCGTCCTGTTTCGCCAACATAGGCTAGGCCACAGTCACAGAACAAGATGTATACTATATTGCTACTGCGACAGTTGGTAAGGTGGCGTAATTTAATCTTTTTTTCATTATAGGTTACCACGTCAGAAATGAGGGCTGAGTCGCAAGCATGGCAGCCGCCACACCTATGGTTCCCCACAACTGCAGGGAGACCAGTAATTGAAAGTTGGTTGTTGAGATGAGCATTTCTGGTCAAGGGTCTCGCATGAACCAGCATGTCCCTTAGATTTTTGTTTCTTCTGTAGGCTAACATGGGAAGGGGGAGTACAGTGCCACTTTCATCCATGTTTAGAATTTTCCAATTTTTATTGATGATGTTTCTCAACTTATGATTCAGGGTAGAATGGTTAATCACACAGGTGATCCGTTCGTGTTTATTTTGGGGTTTGCCCTGTAGAAGTGCGGATCTATTGAAATATTTAGCCCGTTTGTAGGCTTGTCGCACAAGGCGGTGTGGATAACCTCTTTTGAGTAGCCGTTCTTTCAGGGCATCTCCGTGTCGATGGAATGAACTCATATCCGTACAATTCCGGCGAATCCGGAGGAATTCGCCGAAAGGTATGGATTCCCTTTGGCAATTAGGGTGGAAGCTTGCAAATTCTAGAATGGTATTTTTGGCAGTACTTTTTCTGAAAAGACTAACCGATAGCTGTCCGTTAGTGCCTAAGATGCTAATATCTAGAAAATCTACCTGCTGAGTGCTAAGATTCATCGTGAACCTCAGGTTCGTATCACTGGCATTAAGCCAAAGGTAGAAGGTCTGTAGTTCCTCTTCCGATCCTTTCCAAATAAAAAAAATATCATCAATAAAGCGCTTCCAGACAAAAATATTCTCAAAAAAAGGTGCTAGTTCATTAAAGATGTTTTTCAGTTCCCACTCCCCCATGAAGGTATTAGCTACACTGGGGGCACAAGAAGCCCCCATAGATGTCCCTTTGATCTGCTTATAGGTTTTCCCATTATAATCAAAGTAGTTGTTCATTAGGACAATCTCCAAACACTGGATAATGAAGGCATCGGGGCGGTCAGAGGGGTATCTCCTGAGAAGGGTGGAAACTGCCTGTAACGCTCGACATTGAGGGATATTGGTGTAAAGCGCCTCAATGTCGAGCGTCACCAAGATGTCTGTATCGGGGTTGAAGGGTAAACCTTCTATTTTGTTAATGATATCCCCGGTGTCGCGGATATATGAAGTATATTTCTGGGTTAATGGACACAGAAATCGGTCCACATATTTAGATAGTGGCTCAGTGCACGAGCCAATGGTCGAAATGATAGGACGCATGGGTGGATTTTTCTCTGATTTATGTGTCTTGGGAAGACCATATAGAACAGAAGTGGTAGGGGTAGTTTTGTTGAGAAAGACAAGCTCCTCTTCACAGATAAAGCCATCTATGAAGGCCAACTGAGTTATTTCTTGAATATGTTTGTTCAAGCGATCTAATTCTTTGCGTTGGGCAGGTCTATAATGTTCAGTCACAGCTAGCATTTCTAACATCTTCTCATCATACTTCGTTCTATCAAAGACTGCGATGCCCCCACCTTTATCGCAAGGTTTGATGACTATGGCGGAGTTGGTTTTTAGCTCATTCAAGGAGTTTCTTTCTGAATGAGAGAGATTTGAAGGAGGAGTATAAGTGTGTTTAATGACCTTTGCAACATCTTGGAGGACGCTCTGTTCAAAAATGCGTACCTCTGCACCTACCATGTCCAGGGTCGGTGTGAATGTGGATGCTGGTTTACAACCCGAAAGGTTGTTTACTTCCTCACAGGGTGGACGATCCTGGAAAAATTTGTTCAATCTGATTTTACGGAAAAAGGCAAACAAGTCTTCGTGTAATTTGAATTTATTGACATAACTACTAGGGACAAATGATAAACCTCTACTGAGTACTTTTATGTCCTCTGGTTGAAGATTGGCCGAGGACAGATTATATACAGGTAAGTCATTTGTAGCTTTAGGTTCATTGACTGCCTCTACCACCAGTACTGCTGGTTGCGAGTCCTCACATATTGCTGAGGAGGTGGAGGCTTCATTTGGGCATGGGTCGCTTGGTCTTGCCAGCGAACATTCCTCCCTCTGTATTGGCCTCGGTGTAAAAAACCCCTCCCATTGAATGGACGTTGGTTCGGTCTTCCCCTGAAGGGTCCCGAGTTTGGCTGACCATAGTTCGTCTCCTGGTAGTTGTCTCCATCAGAGCCCGAAGACCCTGTATCGGAGAAGTTGGTGTATCGTCTCCTTTGATATCCATTATAATTGGGATTATAGTTGCCTTGTGATGTCTCTTGGTAAAAGTTGGGGGTGAGGTAGGGATAGATTTTCTCTTTGGTAAACCACCTCACATCTTTTTTAAGTTTGTCCATTTTTTTGTTAGTAAGGTAGGTTTCAAAGTCCTTCATTTCTGATTTAATTTTTTCCAGGCAGTTCTTACCATCTTCCACAGCTGTGGATGTGCTCAGTTTCTCTTCAAGGTCATTGATTTCCCGCAGGAGGGTAGATGCTACATCCTTCGCAGTTTCAATAATGAGCATCATCCAGTCCCTGGAGCAGCGGTTGGAAATGAGTGACCACCGCTCCAGGAACTTTTTGATGTCAATAAAGAGGGCTGGAGCGTTGCGTACTCTCAAACCTGTGGGAATCACACCTGCTTCTAAGTATTTGAACATGTAGAAAGCGTGTGATTCAATTCGTTTAAGCCTCTTACGCATATTCAGGAGATTCTGCCATTCACTATTCCCTAGTTGCTGGGGAGGGGTAGGAGTGCTATCACCTGCTAGTTTTCCCATTAAGATGTTAAAGTCATCATCTGTGAAACCAAATGTCTGAAAAGAATCCATTCTAAAAAGGAGGAGCAGAGAGATAAAGTGGAAAAAACGTCAAATCTATATAAAGTAATGAAATGTAATAAACGACTCAAAGCAAGAAAGAAATACCAAGGAAGAGTGCTCTTAGGCAAGTAAGAACCACCAGGAAAAACCACAACAGTGAAAATATTTTAAAGCTAAAACAAAAAGAGTAAATCTCAAAGTTACAAATGCAAATCCCACGGTTGAAAAACCGCGAATATGTTAAACATGAGCAATGGGACCCCCTCAAACATATAAATTATGGCCCTGGAACCGAGGGGAAAAAGAATACACAAAGCTAGAAGGGTGTTCCTACAGTGGCCGTATCATTCAGTAATGTGTGTACATCTCTAATTAATCAACAAAAATAGTGACAGAAGGAGATAAAGTGCAAACGAAGTTCATTCAAAAAATATATATTTTTATTTACTTATTCTATTTTATTTTTATAAGAATATAAATACATATGAATTTAATTCTTGATCAGCGAATCTTCTTTTTTTTAAAGTTCATAGGTAATACATGAATTGTTTGAAAAAATTCATAAAGGACACAAAAACGGTTCTAAAATCCATAACAAATTAGTAGTAGTTCCCCTGAAAAACAATCATACACAGCAACTCACTCACGTGCTAACAGTCATTCTGCATTCATACCACATACAAAGATGAAAAAAGGAACTGGATTCCAATTAGCAAGATGACTACGCTAATGTGGTCCAAGGGCACCGAGGTGTAGTTGTTGGCCCTTGTGGCGGGTCTACGCGCGTTTCGGTGGGCAAGCCACCTTCATCAGGACCTTGTACATCGAATTGTGCAGATAGCAGGGGATCAGACAAAAGAGAAAATGGCCTAAAAAGGAAAAGACAAATCTGTCACTGTCACATACACAAAAAATCTATAAACAAGTGAGCATTAATACATTCACTGTTGGGTAAAACCCATGGTTCATTACTCTAGTAAGAGAGAAAGTCTACCTCTTAGAGAAGAGAACAGAAGAATCTAATAATACGGAAGCAAAATATTGACACAAAGTGACGGGTCACACTATCATTTAATGAGGGACCAATTGTGCAATAAGATATCTATTCTGCACAAGCCGATTGAAGGGATACTCCATACAAAGACAAGTACAATCATTTAGTAATACTTACAGGGTGATAGATCAGCTATCAATAAAACGAGGTCTCTATAAGAGTAGAAGGGTAGGGTCACTCAAGTTGCACCGCATCTATAGAGGGGCCAGGGGAGACTGTTAGAGTAGGTTCTGGTATAAAAAATTCCATGGTATACATACATGGTCCCTAATAATTAGGCTTACCCATAATGCCAAGTCAGATGTGCTAGGTGACCCTCAAAGTTTCATCTTGGTGTCTTAGATATCAGATTCTGTGTAGGGAGCTAAAAGAGAAATGTGTGAAACCCCATGTCAAGGTTATTTCTGGGGGGACCTTAATCCTCTGAATTAACTGGACTGCCTGTAGATAGCGCTATAAAAAAGACATACCGAAATGAACGAGTTGTTTCCGTTACAGTGTGGATTCTGAAGAAATACTCCTATTATGTAGAGGGTCTCAGGATACTGTAGTCCGCGTAGAGAATTAACTCCTATGTAATTTCGATCTCTAATGTAATAAAAAGAGATACCAACACGTCTGTCAGGGACAACATGGATGTCATTGAATTGTTATACACATGAGAGGCTAGAGATACTATATGAAAACTTACAATTATTAATGGTGATCATTTGTCATAAAGAAAGGGCATTCTGCGTGGTAATTTAGTACTGTAAAGCCACCGCGACCCTGCAAGACAAAAGTAATATGTATATATTCCGATTCTAAGGTAAGATAGTGGTACAGAATGATGTGCACTGATTCAGTCATATCACAAAAAAGTTAAATGAAGGACGCATATACCAGAAAGTATATCCCTCAATGTCGAGCGTTACAGGCAGTTTCCACCCTTCTCAGGAGATACCCCTCTGACCGCCCCGATGCCTTCATTATCCAGTGTTTGGAGATTGTCCTAATGAACAACTACTTTGATTATAATGGGAAAACCTATAAGCAGATCAAAGGGACATCTATGGGGGCTTCTTGTGCCCCCAGTGTAGCTAATACCTTCATGGGGGAGTGGGAACTGAAAAACATCTTTAATGAACTAGCACCTTTTTTTGAGAATATTTTTGTCTGGAAGCGCTTTATTGATGATATTTTTTTTATTTTGAAAGGATCGGAAGAGGAACTACAGACCTTCTACCTTTGGCTTAATGCCAGTGATACGAACCTGAGGTTCACGATGAATCTTAGCACTCAGCAGGTAGATTTTCTAGATATTAGCATCTTAGGCACTAACGGACAGCTATCGGTTAGTCTTTTCAGAAAAAGTACTGCCAAAAATACCATTCTAGAATTTGCAAGCTTCCACCCTAATTGCCAAAGGGAATCCATACCTTTCGGCGAATTCCTCCGGATTCGCCGGAATTGTACGGATATGAGTTCATTCCATCGACACGGAGATGCCCTGAAAGAACGGCTACTCAAAAGAGGTTATCCACACCGCCTTGTGCGACAAGCCTACAAACGGGCTAAATATTTCAATAGATCCGCACTTCTACAGGGCAAACCCCAAAATAAACATGAACGGATCACCTGTGTGATTAACCATTCTACCCTGAATCATAAGTTGAGAAACATCATCAATAAAAATTGGAAAATTCTAAACATGGATGAAAGTGGCACTGTACTCCCCCTTCCCATGTTAGCCTACAGAAGAAACAAAAATCTAAGGGACATGCTGGTTCATGCGAGACCCTTGACCAGAAATGCTCATCTCAACAACCAACTTTCAATTACTGGTCTCCCTGCAGTTGTGGGGAACCATAGGTGTGGCGGCTGCCATGCTTGCGACTCAGCCCTCATTTCTGACGTGGTAACCTATAATGAAAAAAAGATTAAATTACGCCACCTTACCAACTGTCGCAGTAGCAATATAGTATACATCTTGTTCTGTGACTGTGGCCTAGCCTATGTTGGCGAAACAGGACGCGAGTTTCGCGTCCGTTTCAGCGAACATAAGTCCGCCATTAGGACTAAGAAACTCTCAGCCCCATTAGTAGAACACTGCATTGAGAAGCTACACAAAGAGGATGAGATCAGATGGTCCATCCTGGAAAAGGTCACTCCCAAAATGGGTCAGCCCATTGAAGTCACGCGGAAAAAACGTGAAACTTTCTGGATTTTTTTGTTGGACAGTGTCAAGCGAGGACTTAACGAAGAGATATCTTGGTATGTTACCAAGTAAAGAATCCTGATCTCCTGTCCTTGTTCTACTGCCCATAAACTGTACCTTTATATGACCTATTCCGGACTTATTTCCCGTGTTGCAGTCTATTTGAGAATTCCTTCCTCATTCTGGACTTTCGGTATGGGGTTCTCTGTATTTTGCACATCATCGTCTAGCCGGCGCTTTTCAGTCTGCATTATCTCATTAACTGACAGCACTTTACTTAGACATAATCCTTTATGGGCTTTTAATTTAAAATACAACCCTCAATACACAACACAACTATTGCAGTCACGACCTCTAAGACGTAGCCTCTCTTTTATTACACCAGAATATACCATCTTCTGTTTTAAACATCGCAAATATACGAGTTCGGCTGGCTGGGTACACTTAATATGGCCGCCATGATGCAGTCCCTTGTTTATTACTACGCTACAATACTCTCGCGGTCTTTCCCTCCCTTCCGCGATACTTCAATCTTGACATCATAGCATAAGTACGGGCGGACACAAACAATGTCCGACGGAGGGCCTCGGGGACGCGTAGATGCCTGAACGCTGCACGCCGGACTTACAGGTAAACGGAACAGTAATCGAACGGAGTCAGAGAGGTGTAGAGTAGTTTCCAGCTTAGACTTAAAGACGTAACTCGCTTTGACGTGGTGGCGCCGACTATTCACGCAGCGAGCTTAGACCCATGGACTTCTTTGCTGTATTCCCATGCGTTTGCCCGTATTCTAGGGGACTTACTATAAATATCACTGATTCTGAGCAACCAATTCTAGACTTTCTGGTATATGCGTCCTTCATTTAACTTTTTTGTGATATGACTGAATCAGTGCACATCATTCTGTACCACTATCTTACCTTAGAATCGGAATATATACATATTACTTTTGTCTTGCAGGGTCGCGGTGGCTTTACAGTACTAAATTACCATGCAGAATGCCCTTTCTTTATGACAAATGATCACCATTAATAATTGTAAGTTTTCATATAGTATCTCTAGCCTCTCATGTGTATAACAATTCAATGACATCCATGTTGTCCCTGACAGACGTGTTGGTATCTCTTTTTATTACATTAGAGATCGAAATTACATAGGAGTTAATTCTCTACGCGGACTACAGTATCCTGAGACCCTCTACATAATAGGAGTATTTCTTCAGAATCCACACTGTAACGGAAACAACTCGTTCATTTCGGTATGTCTTTTTTATAGCGCTATCTACAGGCAGTCCAGTTAATTCAGAGGATTAAGGTCCCCCCAGAAATAACCTTGACATGGGGTTTCACACATTTCTCTTTTAGCTCCCTACACAGAATCTGATATCTAAGACACCAAGATGAAACTTTGAGGGTCACCTAGCACATCTGACTTGGCATTATGGGTAAGCCTAATTATTAGGGACCATGTATGTATACCATGGAATTTTTTATACCAGAACCTACTCTAACAGTCTCCCCTGGCCCCTCTATAGATGCGGTGCAACTTGAGTGACCCTACCCTTCTACTCTTATAGAGACCTCGTTTTATTGATAGCTGATCTATCACCCTGTAAGTATTACTAAATGATTGTACTTGTCTTTGTATGGAGTATCCCTTCAATCGGCTTGTGCAGAATAAATATCTTATTGCACAATTGGTCCCTCATTAAATGATAGTGTGACCCGTCACTTTGTGTCAATATTTTGCTTCCGTATTATTAGATTCTTCTGTTCTCTTCTCTAAGAGGTAGACTTTCTCTCTTACTAGAGTAATGAACCATGGGTTTTACCCAACAGTGAATGTATTAATGCTCACTTGTTTATAGATTTTTTGTGTATGTGACAGTGACAGATTTGTCTTTTCCTTTTTAGGCCATTTTCTCTTTTGTCTGATCCCCTGCTATCTGCACAATTCGATGTACAAGGTCCTGATGAAGGTGGCTTGCCCACCGAAACGCGCGTAGACCCGCCACAAGGGCCAACAACTACACCTCGGTGCCCTTGGACCACATTAGCGTAGTCATCTTGCTAATTGGAATCCAGTTCCTTTTTTCATCTTTGTATGTGGTATGAATGCAGAATGACTGTTAGCACGTGAGTGAGTTGCTGTGTATGATTGTTTTTCAGGGGAACTACTACTAATTTGTTATGGATTTTAGAACCGTTTTTGTGTCCTTTATGAATTTTTTCAAACAATTCATGTATTACCTATGAACTTTAAAAAAAAGAAGATTCGCTGATCAAGAATTAAATTCATATGTATTTATATTCTTATAAAAATAAAATAGAATAAGTAAATAAAAATATATATTTTTTGAATGAACTTCGTTTGCACTTTATCTCCTTCTGTCACTATTTTTGTTGATTAATTAGAGATGTACACACATTACTGAATGATACGGCCACTGTAGGAACACCCTTCTAGCTTTGTGTATTCTTTTTCCCCTCGGTTCCAGGGCCATAATTTATATGTTTGAGGGGGTCCCATTGCTCATGTTTAACATATTCGCGGTTTTTCAACCGTGGGATTTGCATTTGTAACTTTGAGATTTACTCTTTTTGTTTTAGCTTTAAAATATTTTCACTGTTGTGGTTTTTCCTGGTGGTTCTTACTTGCCTAAGAGCACTCTTCCTTGGTATTTCTTTCTTGCTTTGAGTCGTTTATTACATTTCATTACTTTATATAGATTTGACGTTTTTTCCACTTTATCTCTCTGCTCCTCCTTTTTAGAATGGATTCTTTTCAGACATTTGGTTTCACAGATGATGACTTTAACATCTTAATGGGAAAACTAGCAGGTGATAGCACTCCTACCCCTCCCCAGCAACTAGGGAATAGTGAATGGCAGAATCTCCTGAATATGCGTAAGAGGCTTAAACGAATTGAATCACACGCTTTCTACATGTTCAAATACTTAGAAGCAGGTGTGATTCCCACAGGTTTGAGAGTACGCAACGCTCCAGCCCTCTTTATTGACATCAAAAAGTTCCTGGAGCGGTGGTCACTCATTTCCAACCGCTGCTCCAGGGACTGGATGATGCTCATTATTGAAACTGCGAAGGATGTAGCATCTACCCTCCTGCGGGAAATCAATGACCTTGAAGAGAAACTGAGCACATCCACAGCTGTGGAAGATGGTAAGAACTGCCTGGAAAAAATTAAATCAGAAATGAAGGACTTTGAAACCTACCTTACTAACAAAAAAATGGACAAACTTAAAAAAGATGTGAGGTGGTTTACCAAAGAGAAAATCTATCCCTACCTCACCCCCAACTTTTACCAAGAGACATCACAAGGCAACTATAATCCCAATTATAATGGATATCAAAGGAGACGATACACCAACTTCTCCGATACAGGGTCTTCGGGCTCTGATGGAGACAACTACCAGGAGACGAACTATGGTCAGCCAAACTCGGGACCCTTCAGGGGAAGACCGAACCAACGTCCATTCAATGCGAGGGGTTTTTTACACCGAGGCCAATACAGAGGGAGGAATGTTCGCTGGCAAGACCAAGCGACCCATGCCCAAATGAAGCCTCCACCTCCTCAGCAATATGTGAGGACTCGCAACCAGCAGTACTGGTGGTAGAGGCAGTCAATGAACCTAAAGCTACAAATGACTTACCTGTATATAATCTGTCCTCGGCCAATCTTCAACCAGAGGACATAAAAGTACTCAGTAGAGGTTTATCATTTGTCCCTAGTAGTTATGTCAATAAATTCAAATTACACGAAGACTTGTTTGCCTTTTTCCGTAAAATCAGATTGAACAAATTTTTCCAGGATCGTCCACCCTGTGAATAAGTAAACAACCTTTCGGGTTGTAAACCAGCATCCACATTCACACCGACCCTGGACATGGTAGGTGCAGAGGTACGCATTTTTGAACAGAGCGTCCTCCAAGATGTTGCAAAGGTCATTAAACACACTTATACTCCTCCTTCAAATCTCTCTCATTCAGAAAGAAACTCCTTGAATGAGCTAAAAACCAACTCCGCCATAGTCATCAAACCTTGCGATAAAGGTGGGGGCATCGCAGTCTTTGATAGAACGAAGTATGATGAGAAGATGTTAGAAATGCTAGCTGTGACTGAACATTATAGACCTGCCCAACGCAAAGAATTAGATCGCTTGAACAAACATATTCAAGAAATAACTCAGTTGGCCTTCATAGATGGCTTTATCTGTGAAGAGGAGCTTGTCTTTCTCAACAAAACTACCCCTACCACTTCTGTTCTATATGGTCTTCCCAAGACACATAAATCAGAGAAAAATCCACCCATGCGTCCTATCATTTCGACCATTGGCTCGTGCACTGAGCCACTATCTAAATATGTGGACCGATTTCTGTGTCCATTAACCCAGAAATATACTTCATATATCCGCGACACCGGGGATATCATTAACAAAATAGAAGGTTTACCCTTCAACCCCGATACAGACATCTTGGTGACGCTCGACATTGAGGCGCTTTACACCAATATCCCTCAATGTCGAGCGTTACAGGCAGTTTCCACCCTTCTCAGGAGATACCCCTCTGACCGCCCCGATGCCTTCATTATCCAGTGTTTGGAGATTGTCCTAATGAACAACTACTTTGATTATAATGGGAAAACCTATAAGCAGATCAAAGGGACATCTATGGGGGCTTCTTGTGCCCCCAGTGTAGCTAATACCTTCATGGGGGAGTGGGAACTGAAAAACATCTTTAATGAACTAGCACCTTTTTTTGAGAATATTTTTGTCTGGAAGCGCTTTATTGATGATATTTTTTTTATTTGGAAAGGATCGGAAGAGGAACTACAGACCTTCTACCTTTGGCTTAATGCCAGTGATACGAACCTGAGGTTCACGATGAATCTTAGCACTCAGCAGGTAGATTTTCTAGATATTAGCATCTTAGGCACTAACGGACAGCTATCGGTTAGTCTTTTCAGAAAAAGTACTGCCAAAAATACCATTCTAGAATTTGCAAGCTTCCACCCTAATTGCCAAAGGGAATCCATACCTTTCGGCGAATTCCTCCGGATTCGCCGGAATTGTACGGATATGAGTTCATTCCATCGACACGGAGATGCCCTGAAAGAACGGCTACTCAAAAGAGGTTATCCACACCGCCTTGTGCGACAAGCCTACAAACGGGCTAAATATTTCAATAGATCCGCACTTCTACAGGGCAAACCCCAAAATAAACACGAACGGATCACCTGTGTGATTAACCATTCTACCCTGAATCATAAGTTGAGAAACATCATCAATAAAAATTGGAAAATTCTAAACATGGATGAAAGTGGCACTGTACTCCCCCTTCCCATGTTAGCCTACAGAAGAAACAAAAATCTAAGGGACATGCTGGTTCATGCGAGACCCTTGACCAGAAATGCTCATCTCAACAACCAACTTTCAATTACTGGTCTCCCTGCAGTTGTGGGGAACCATAGGTGTGGCGGCTGCCATGCTTGCGACTCAGCCCTCATTTCTGACGTGGTAACCTATAATGAAAAAAAGATTAAATTACGCCACCTTACCAACTGTCGCAGTAGCAATATAGTATACATCTTGTTCTGTGACTGTGGCCTAGCCTATGTTGGCGAAACAGGACGCGAGTTTCGCGTCCGTTTCAGCGAACATAAGTCCGCCATTAGGACTAAGAAACTCTCAGCCCCATTAGTAGAACACTGCATTGAGAAGCTACACAAAGAGGATGAGATCAGATGGTCCATCCTGGAAAAGGTCACTCCCAAAATGGGTCAGCCCATTGAAGTCACGCGGAAAAAACGTGAAACTTTCTGGATTTTTTTGTTGGACAGTGTCAAGCGAGGACTTAACGAAGAGATATCTTGGTATGTTACCAAGTAAAGAATCCTGATCTCCTGTCCTTGTTCTACTGCCCATAAACTGTACCTTTATATGACCTATTCCGGACTTATTTCCCGTGTTGCAGTCTATTTGAGAATTCCTTCCTCATTCTGGACTTTCGGTATGGGGTTCTCTGTATTTTGCACATCATCGTCTAGCCGGCGCTTTTCAGTCTGCATTATCTCATTAACTGACAGCACTTTACTTAGACATAATCCTTTATGGGCTTTTAATTTAAAATACAACCCTCAATACACAACACAACTATTGCAGTCACGACCTCTAAGACGTAGCCTCTCTTTTATTACACCAGAATATACCATCTTCTGTTTTAAACATCGCAAATATACGAGTTCGGCTGGCTGGGTACACTTAATATGGCCGCCATGATGCAGTCCCTTGTTTATTACTACGCTACAATACTCTCGCGGTCTTTCCCTCCCTTCCGCGATACTTCAATCTTGACATCATAGCATAAGTACGGGCGGACACAAACAATGTCCGACGGAGGGCCTCGGGGACGCGTAGATGCCTGAACGCTGCACGCCGGACTTACAGGTAAACGGAACAGTAATCGAACGGAGTCAGAGAGGTGTAGAGTAGTTTCCAGCTTAGACTTAAAGACGTAACTCGCTTTGACGTGGTGGCGCCGACTATTCACGCAGCGAGCTTAGACCCATGGACTTCTTTGCTGTATTCCCATGCGTTTGCCCGTATTCTAGGGGACTTACTATAAATATCACTGATTCTGAGCAACCAATTCTAGACTTTCTGGTATATGCGTCCTTCATTTAACTTTTTTGTGATATGACTGAATCAGTGCACATCATTCTGTACCACTATCTTACCTTAGAATCGGAATATATACATATTACTTTTGTCTTGCAGGGTCGCGGTGGCTTTACAGTACTAAATTACCACGCAGAATGCCCTTTCTTTATGACAAATGATCACCATTAATAATTGTAAGTTTTCATATAGTATCTCTAGCCTCTCATGTGTATAACAATTCAATGACATCCATGTTGTCCCTGACAGACGTGTTGGTATCTCTTTTTATTACATTAGAGATCGAAATTACATAGGAGTTAATTCTCTACGCGGACTACAGTATCCTGAGACCCTCTACATAATAGGAGTATTTCTTCAGAATCCACACTGTAACGGAAACAACTCGTTCATTTCGGTATGTCTTTTTTATAGCGCTATCTACAGGCAGTCCAGTTAATTCAGAGGATTAAGGTCCCCCCAGAAATAACCTTGACATGGGGTTTCACACATTTCTCTTTTAGCTCCCTACACAGAATCTGATATCTAAGACACCAAGATGAAACTTTGAGGGTCACCTAGCACATCTGACTTGGCATTATGGGTAAGCCTAATTATTAGGGACCATGTATGTATACCATGGAATTTTTTATACCAGAACCTACTCTAACAGTCTCCCCTGGCCCCTCTATAGATGCGGTGCAACTTGAGTGACCCTACCCTTCTACTCTTATAGAGACCTCGTTTTATTGATAGCTGATCTATCACCCTGTAAGTATTACTAAATGATTGTACTTGTCTTTGTATGGAGTATCCCTTCAATCGGCTTGTGCAGAATAGATATCTTATTGCACAATTGGTCCCTCATTAAATGATAGTGTGACCCGTCACTTTGTGTCAATATTTTGCTTCCGTATTATTAGATTCTTCTGTTCTCTTCTCTAAGAGGTAGACTTTCTCTCTTACTAGAGTAATGAACCATGGGTTTTACCCAACAGTGAATGTATTAATGCTCACTTGTTTATAGATTTTTTGTGTATGTGACAGTGACAGATTTGTCTTTTCCTTTTTAGGCCATTTTCTCTTTTGTCTGATCCCCTGCTATCTGCACAATTCGATGTACAAGGTCCTGATGAAGGTGGCTTGCCCACCGAAACGCGCGTAGACCCGCCACAAGGGCCAACAACTACACCTCGGTGCCCTTGGACCACATTAGCGTAGTCATCTTGCTAATTGGAATCCAGTTCCTTTTTTCATCTTTGTATGTGGTATGAATGCAGAATGACTGTTAGCACGTGAGTGAGTTGCTGTGTATGATTGTTTTTCAGGGGAACTACTACTAATTTGTTATGGATTTTAGAACCGTTTTTGTGTCCTTTATGAATTTTTTCAAACAATTCATGTATTACCTATGAACTTTAAAAAAAAGAAGATTCGCTGATCAAGAATTAAATTCATATGTATTTATATTCTTATAAAAATAAAATAGAATAAGTAAATAAAAATATATATTTTTTGAATGAACTTCGTTTGCACTTTATCTCCTTCTGTCACTATTTTTGTTGATTAATTAGAGATGTACACACATTACTGAATGATACGGCCACTGTAGGAACACCCTTCTAGCTTTATGTGCTCCAATGTACTTGTGGGCTCAAGTACGTTGGTAGCACTAAGCTACAAGCCTTCAATCGCATACTCCAGCACCTCAGGGCCATTGTCAATTCCGATGAAAAATACCCGGTCGCTCGGCATTTTGGCTTGGTCCATCAGAGGAATGTGAATCATTTAAGCTATTTCATTGTTGACGGAGTCCCTAAAAGTATCAGAGGTGGCAATAGAGAAAAATCCCTCAGACAGTTAGAGAGCAAGTATATCCTGCTGTTAGATACGAGGATTCCTAATGGATTAAATACGGGAGAGGACCTTCATTGTTTTTTATAACATCTAGTCAATGATTCTGGCCATATAACTTCATGGGCCAGCCTTCCAGCTGCAATATGTTTATAGCCTCCCCGAATCCAGCCATCAGCCTGGTTTGACTCTTAGAGTACAATTCAGAAATTTTGAAATTTCATCTAATTGGTCTTATTTTCCTTGTATCTATCCCGTGTGTAATAATTATTACTGTACACTATCACTGTCTGTGATTCATTTCCCCTATCATAAGATCGCCTGTAGTTTCATACTGATTGATATATGAATATTATTGTTATAAGAGGGTATGATTGATCCGCTCTGGGCTATAATATCCAGTTTACATGCAGTATCCTTAGGGGGTGATTATTAAGGCAGTATGTCCTAATATGGGTTCCCTCAAAAACATTTAAAATGTGCAATATGAATTTGGGATTCTTGTTTGTTATTCATTGTAGTCACGTTGTCTATATAGGGTTTTTGGGTAGTCTTCAATATTAGTCCATAACATGTAAACCTCCTAATAGGGTGTAACATGGTTGGGCCTGAGTTTTCCCTTACACTTTCCGGATTTTCTTTCTTGTAATATTTCGGCCAGCCGCATATGAGGTACTCAAGGGTCAGGGACCTGACTCTTAACCTGGCTGAATTTGCACGTTGGCACTTTATATTTTGCACTAGGGTTTTGGCACTTTAGGGTTTATATCAATTAACACTAGCACTTTAGCGGGCAACTTTGATGGTCAAAACTGTTTTGCACTATCATCCTGTGGACCGGGGATTCTAATATCGAATCAATGTTGTATATAATGTATTTAAACGGACATAAATTTAATCGATCTGCAGCTTGTAAATAATGTACAGGAAAAGGTTAAAGAAAACAAAGAGAAATTGTATATAATTTTGGCAACGTATTACATGTACACTTAGGCCAGTTTCTAATTGTATATACTTATATTTTAACCGTTGTGAATATGGGTCTGTTTTTCACTGTGGATGAACTACATTTCAGTGTTTTTTCAGTTTCCATCATTGTGTACGCACTGCTTTTGTGTTAATTAGTCACCCTTTATAAGCATTTTCATTGGTTTTGTCTGGCATGTGATCAAGGTCACCGTGCAGTGACCGAAACGCGTCATGCTGGAGATTGCGTGTGAATAAACCACTTTGAATTTACTTTTTGCGCTGTGGAGTGGTCTGTACCTGTGGGTTTCGTTGATGCGGATTGGATTTCTGTCCATTTGCTGATGCAGCGGAGCAGGATTGTGAACCGTATATATATATATATATATATATATATATATATATATATATATATATATATATATATATATATATATATATATATATCAACCAATACCTCCCCGGTTCAAGGAGCTCACTAAACAAACACAATTCTGGCTTCAAACGGCATTCTTTTATTCAGAGCATTTTCCCAGCCTTACGCGTTTTGAGGTAAAGACTTCTTGTTCACAGGCATAATGCGAGGCTTTGCAGGATTCAAAGGCATTTCTCCCAGCATGCTTTTACTTATTTCATCACAGGCGAATTTATTGTCCTGTGCATGCTGGGATGTGTAGTACCATCTCCAGTGTCGTCGAGAATGCCTTTTAAAAAGTCAGTATTACCTTGGTAGGTTCTGCGCTGCCACACGCATTTCATAATTATTTCCGAGGGATTCTTTGATGTTTTCCACCGATCTGTTTCCCAAAAGGACTCGAGATAGTTCTGTGTCCTTGGCCTCACGACACTGACGAAGGATGTAAATCCGAAACGCGTTTGTCCTAAATAAACCGCTGCTGAGCCACAGAACCCTCGTGAGTGCTTTTATTTTCCTGAACGAAAAAGGGAGAGTACGGAGCTTGGATATATATATATATATACATACATATTATTAACAAAACATATACAATATTTTCAACGTAGGATAGCGAGAGGGTTAAATTTACTATTACCCCTCCAGTGAGTGCAACAGTAGAGAAAACATTGGATAGCGTAGGGGTAAAAATTACTATTCCCACTCCAGTGAGTGCAACAGTAGAGAAAGCATTGGATAGCGTAGAGGTAAAAAATACTATTCCCACTCCAGAGAGTGCAACAGTAGGTAAAGCATTGGATAGCGTAGGGGTAAAAATTACTATTCCCACTCCAGTGAGTGCAACAGTAGGGAAAGCGTTGGATAGGGGTAGATTAAAAATTACTGGGGCATATTACCAAGCAATAGCGATAATTATCGCTATTGCTTGGTTAGAGACAAAAATTTATCGCAGTGCTGCGGCGATTTTTACCGCAAATAAACCTTGGTATTACCAAGGTTTAACGCAAATGCGGTAAAAATCGCCGCAAAGCATGAATATAGCTGAAAAGTCCGCGATATTCATGCATTAGCGAGCTAATGCTCTTAGCCATGTTATTCACCTCCCATTGGATAACATGGCTAAGAACTGCTCAGGGCAGGTGTTAGCTTTTGGAGATATTCCCACTTAGCGCGAATATCTCCAAAAGTTGGTAATAGGAGATAGCGATGTTAGCGACTGTTTTCAGTCTCTAACATCTTGGCACGCCCACTTTGCATCTCATTAGTGATAAATATCACTGACATGCAAAGTGGGGCCCAAGATGGTCGCTATCTCCTACTAGCTGTCGCTAACTGGTGTTAGCGGCAGCTAGGTAATAGGGAGATAATTTTATCTCCGCTTTCTTGGCTTTCAAAGCCAAAAAAGCGGAGATAAACCCCCTTGATAATATGCCCCACTATTCCCACTCCAGTGTGTGCAACAGTAGGGAAAGCATTGGATAGCCTAGGGGTAAAAATTACTATTCCCACTCCAGAGAGTGCAACAGTAGGGAAAGCGTTGGATAGCGTAGGCATAAAATTTACTATTCCCACTCCAGTGAGTGCAACAGTAGGGAAAGCATTGTATAGCGAGAGGGTAAAAATTACTATTCCAACTCCAGAGAGTGCAGCAGTAGGGAAAGCATTGGATAGCGTAGAGGTAAAAATTACTATTCCAACTCCAGAGAGTGCAACAGTAGAAAAAGCGTTGGATAGCGTAGGGGTAAAAATTACTATTCCCACTCCAGAGAGTGCAACAGTAGAGAAAGCGTTGGATAGCATAGGGGTAAAAATTACTATTCCCACTCCAGTGAGTGCAACAGTAGGGAAAACGATGGATAGCGGGAATGTAAAATGACTATTCCCACTCCAATGAGTGCAACAGTAGGGAAAGCATTGGATAGCGGGAGAGTAAAAATTACTATTTCCACTCCAGAGAGTGCAACAGTAGGGCAAGCGTTGGATAGCGTAGGGGTAAAAATTACTATTCCCACTCCAGAGAGTGCAACAGCTGGGAAAGCGTTGGATAGTGTAGGGGTAAAAATTACTATTCCCACTCCAGTGAGTGCAACAGTAGGGAAAGCGTTGGATAGCGGGAGGGTAAAAATGACTATTCCCACTCCAGAGGGTGCAATAGTAGGGAAAGCGTTGGATAGCGTAGAGGTACAAATTACTATTCCCACTCCAGAGAGTGCAACAGTAGGGAAAGCATGGGATAGCGTAGGGGTAAAAATTACTATTCCCACTCCAGAGAGTGCAACAGTAGGGAAAGCGTTGGATAGCGTAGGGGTAAAAATTACTATTCCCACTCCAGAGAGTGCAACAGTAGGGATCGTAAATACTTCATATATGAATTAAATTAAATTAAATATTATTACCAATTACAAATAATATAAAATGTAAATGTAGTGTATTTTGTATAGCGCACAAATCGACCACAGCTGGGGTATCTCTGCGCTTGTACGCATACCGCTGTGGAACCCTTCCTGGCTTTTTTCTGTGAAGTGCCCACACCTGGGCACCCCCAGGTGAAGCCAGGCATCCTAGCGTTGTTGGGGCCGTTGTGGAGATTAAGCAAGCTATTGCCCAGAGTTGCAGAGTGGGACCCATGATTACAATAGGCTCCGAGGCGAGAATTATCATGTCCGAGGAAATTGAGCCCAAGACCCGCCGAGGCAGGAATTGAACCCAGGTCCCGGGCTAGACCTCTGCATCGGGGTCTGCTGTTCTAACCATTGAGCCACACTTCTACACTTTTCTCCATAATTAACAAATGTATATATTATATTAATTAATCAATTAAAAATACAAATGAAATGTAATTATTAAAACAAATTACCTAATAATGCAAATTATTTACCAATTAACACTAAATTAATTAACAATTAATAACAAAGTAAAAATTGATACAAAAATAAGCAATAAATACAATTAAAAATTTAATTATTTATTATGCAATTACTTCCCACACTATTCCCCTATAAACGCACAACCCACTACTGAAAATAAATTAATAAAATTAACAGAATTATCAATTAATCAATTAATTGAAACTATTGACCAATTATATTTTAATTAATTACCAATTAATAATTAATTATCAATTAATTCAAAATAAATACCAATAAATAAATTAACATATTTAATTAATTATATTTAAATGACTTCCCACCCTTTTGCCCTATAAACCCACAACCCGCTGCAGAAAATACATTAATTTAATTAACATCATTATCAATTAATCAATTAAATAAAATTAATTACCAATTATATTTTAATTATTTACCAATTAATAATGAATTACCAATTAATTCAACATAAATACCAATAAATAAATTAACATATTTAATTAACTATCTTTAAATTACTTCCCACCGTATTCCCCTATAAAAGGACAACCCGCTGCAGAATTATATTACGCAAAAATTAAATACAATTAAATCAATTAATTAAAATGAATTATAAAATGAATATACACTTTTCACACATATAGTAACAGAAAATACACTTTAAAAAATTCATATTAACTTACCTCAAATTCGATATTTTTGTTGTCTATAGTCTGTCCATTCTATATTTTGTCCATTCTATATTTTGGATTCGATATTAATGCTATTCTATTCGATATTTTGCTATTCTATTCGATATTTTTGTAGTCTATATTCTGTCCATTCGATATTGTGTCCATTCTATATTTTTAACTCGATATTTTGGCCAATCGATATTTTTTATTCGATATTATGACTGTATACCATGGAAAATATGAGATAAGGGAAACTCAGGTGTCCCTTGTCACATTCTGCAGGAGGACTCCATCATTTTGCAATATGCCCCTGGTATGATGCAGTCAATCTCTCCACCACGTAGAGATGGTGTTCCAGTTTGTGCTTTGAAGTAGCAAACGTCACTACCTTGAGCAAGGTTTTTTTAAGAGGGGGTGGAAAGTTCTAGGAGGTAGGTGCCCCTGTCGAAACCTAGCATGACAGATCATCACTCCACACTAGACGCAACTGTCCTGCACAGCACTATGGGACTTTTGGAGATGTTACCCTCAAGTGGTCTCTTTAAAAGTCATCTTTGAGAGCATAAGCCCCACCCCTAACTTCCACAGCTGTCTAATCCCTCCAATCCAACAACTGCAAAGGGCTGCTCCACTTCCAAATGAGTCCAGAGGTCAAGCTATCCATTATTTCTGTGGGGTTGAGTTCCCAGGCCAAATACAGTGTGAAAAGTAACTAGTTATTTTTTTTTTTGTAAGACCTTTATTCGTAGCAAAAGATTGATACACAGCCAGGAGCCAACAACCCTGGGGCCGGCTACGTTAGTATGAAGGCGTACTGCAAAGGTGATGTTACACAGCCTTATGGCCGACAACAACAGTTTGGCGGCGTATTGCACATAAATTAGGTCTCATTTTTCATAAATTTTGTTGGTGTATTAGAACATACACAGCAGGAAACAGTAAATAACCCCAACAACGAGACCTCAACAGTTCAGTAGTCCATATCAGAAATTACAGCACAAACATTTCATTACATCCTCATAGAACACAGCATCAGCCATCCCCCCCCCAGCTTCTTAAGTCTCGACACTCAGAGCAGAAACCCAACCTTGTCAGTCCGTGTCACTCTCCAGTGTATTCAAATATTCTGTTAGGTATAACCAAAAGTCTTTCGGCCTGGAGCGTAACGGTAGGCTCTCCTCATAGGTCAGGAGTTTGTCCCTACAGCTGGACATGTCTCTCATCCATCCAATCGTGGTGGGTACTTGTGTAGTGTGCCAGCATTGTGATACTTGCCGCTGGGCTAATAGTAATGCAACCGCACAGAATTTGCGTTTAGATGATTTGAGTTGAGGTATAATGCCCAACAGGCAAAGTCGGATAGTGCAGTCCACCGCAACCCCCACCATGGCAGATATTTTAGTGGTGACCTCTACCCAGTATTCCTGAATCTTAGGGCAAAACCAGGCTAGATGGATAAAATCAGCCCCCTCTGCACCGCATCTCTTGCATCTGCTGTCTTCCTGCATGCCGTATCTGCACATGCGTGCTGGGGTGTAGTATGCCTGATGTAGATATTTGTAATGTATGATTTTGAGATTACCATTAGGGGTAAGAATTTGTGTTAGTGCACATATCTGTTGCCATTCTTTTTCTGTCAAGGGGTCCTCCAACACCGAGTCCCATCTAGCCTTGGCCCTCTATGTGAATTGTGGTATCTCGGCTTGTGCAGTGGTGTATAATTGTGATATCAAGTGCGATAGGTCTTGGGTCGTAATAATGAGCTGTAATGTGTCTAAGCTAGCTGGTTCCTCGGGGAAGGTAGGGTATAGTTCCATCATGGCTCTCTTCAGCCTGTAATGCGTGAAGCAAAACATCTGTGTTTTGTTGTGTATGTACTGACGGTCCGTAATGTCCACGAATCTGCCTTCACTAAATAAGTCTCCCATCTGTGCAATGCCTACCTGTTGTAACAACGACATCCGCACTATCTCGCACGTGACTGATAGTGCAGAGTGATCATGTAGTGGCATATTTTGTGCATAAAGAGGAGTTTTATGCGCCAACCGACCAATTTCGTGCCATGCCTTAACAGTGGTGTCAATTGTATTGATGTCATGATCGTGCAGTGGTGGACGTTTGTATGAGAGGATAGCAACGAGAGGGACAGGTTTCGCATCGCCTTCTTCAATCGCTGTGTGAGTGAGATATGGTGCTAGGTGATACCAATAAGCTGCATATTGAGCCTGTGCACACAAATAGTACAGTTTAAAATCCGGCACTCCAAACCCCCCGGCATACGGGAGTGTCAATGTCTGGAGGTCAATCCTCGCTTGTTTGCCTGCCCAAATGAGCTGTATCACCAATGACTTAATGCGACGGAACACTTCCCCTAAGGGGGTAATTGGGATGTTGTTGAAGAGATATAGCAGCTTAGGCAGTACATTCATCTTCACTATCGCAATACCGTCTGCTAGGGACAGCGGTAGCTGTATCCAGCTCTTTACTTTATCCTCCAGTTTGGAGATCGTGGTGCCATAGTTTGCGCGAATTACTATTTCTGGATCTCTATGGTATAGTACTCCCAAGTAACGCACCGGGTCGGTTTGCCACTCCAAGGGGTACTCTGTGTCAAAGGGAGTTGTAGTGTCTGTGAGGGGGATAATGTAGGACTTTGACCAATTTATCGCTAGCCCTGAGTGTCCACCCAATTTGATGTATTCCCTCAATATTTGGATTAGGTGCTCGGCCGGGTCGCGAACGTAGAGCACCATATCATCCGCGTACAACGATATGTGTAACGGCCTAGCGGGAAATTGCAGGGCAGATGATTTATAGTTCTGTCGAATAATGCAGGCTAGGGGTTCCAATGCCAGGGCGAAAAGTAGGGGGGAGAGCGGGCAACCTTGTCTGGTACCTCGTTCCACTGCAAAGCTGTGGGATAAGTACCCATTCACTCGGACCCTGGCCCGTGGATTAGTGTAGATTAAGGACACCCACTGGACAAACCTCTTTGGGGAAGCCCATACGGTGTAGAACCGCAATCAGGTATTTCCATTCAATAGAATCTAACGCCTTTGCGGTGTCTAATAGTACCGCAACAGCCTTCGTGTTGGGTTGGAGATAGTAGGATAAGGCGAATAGTGTCCGGGTATTATGAGACGTTGAACGTGTTGGGACAAATCCTGCCTGGTCAGGTAACACCAGGTTGGTCATCAGTGGTGTCAGTCTCATCGCCATGATTTTCGCCAGAATTTTGGAGTCCACATTTATCAGTGATAGCGGCCTATAGGAGTTGTGAGGTTCCGTGACGATTTGAACCCGTGTTTTCAAGTTTGTCGGAAATACATAATATTGGTATCAGCGAACCGCAAAGGATCCATTTAGTATATCCTGGTGTTTTCGCTACGCTACGAGCAAGAGCACTCCTTTTATAAACACATTTCTGATCTACCCACGGCATCCATCTTAGATCATGGCCGCCATCTTGTGTTTCTTGCCCTCACATATGCAATAGCCTCTGATCACTTCATTTCGATTAAGGACACGTAACCTTAGCCGGAGATTCACCTCTTTCATGACACGTGCACCTTAAACCAGATCACGCTGTAGCTGCATGACTCGACAAAGGCTACCTCCTCTGCCCGAGGCCAGTCCTGCCAAACTGGTCTTCGTGTCCATTGTCCCTGATCATGATTAGGCGGCCGAAGCCGGTAGCCTTGCCCATTTACAACCCACAAACATCCCTTATCCCACTTTTCTATCTTCCACACCTGGCTCTGTTTCTTTCTTTCTGAATCTTTATTAGGGGGAGGTAACGAACTTTACGATGAGGCGGTCCGGGTCCTGAATACAATATTGACAGGGAATTGTGACAAACTAGTAGGAACCCCTCTCTTCGCAATGTTTGGCCTCAGATATTATCGACGGTTCCTGTGTAACACCAAATATTTATTGTTTTAGACACAAAGGTTTTGAGAATGTATTACATGAAAAGAATTCGCCCCCAGCTTAAAATTTTGTATATAAGGAGCAACCCGCTTTGTACAAATTGAACAGGCTCCTGGTTACTGCCCGTGTGTAGTATCTGTGACTTCTGTGTCCCTGCAGTAATAAACCTTTGGTCTTTGACGCCACCATCGAGAAGCCCGTGTTTCTGTTCATTTGTGCACCAAGGCAGGTGGAACTCCGGGGTCTTTGGGTGTTGTTCCCTGACACCTCTGGACGGAACCAAAAAGTCCAGAACTCCAATTGGCGCCCAACGTTGGGCGACGTCATTCGGTACCGGTCCAAAAGCCTGAAGAGTTCGAGAAGCTTCGTGTGAAGATTCCTGAGGGAGGCGCCCCACTTCATCGATCCCGGCATATCGCAAAAGTGGCCCGAAGTTCTCTTCCACGAGGGTTTCCCGTTCAGGACGGCTGCAGTGGGCCGTTGCCTTGACCGTCGCCCTGTCTTGGACCCGAGGTGCAGTCCTTAGTACAGCGAAACGTGACGGGTTTCTCCTTGGTGACGTCTTCAGTGACTCAGTTAAGTATTTAGTGATAGCTAGCTGGTTACTTTTGTGAGGATTGTTGAAATCCTTGATCGGTTCTTGGTTTGGTTTGGTTTTGTAAGATTATCACTGGTTGTTCTAGTTACGATAATCTATTTGGTTTAGTTTGGGTATCGATACATCAGTTCGTTTTGGTAGGCCTAAGTTCTTGGTTCGAGTGCACATATTTGTTCCGTGTTTTTGTTTGTTTTGTGTTCCGGACTGAAAATGGTGAGTCGGAAAATGTTGTCTTGTTTTGGTTGCAACCGTGACTCACGATTGGAGGACTCATGTCTGGTTCCTCCGATTGGGACTCCCCTATATGATTTATATTGTAAGCATGGCGTGGGTCCTATATCTTATAATGAGGTATGGGTCCGTTATTGTAAGAAGGATGGTGTCCTTAGTTGGCCACTGCATGGTAGTTTTGAACCAGAGATTCTCGACAACTTAGAAGCGAAATTGTTCAAGAAGAAAGCCCGGCCGGCAATGTTTGATTCTTTCCGTTACTGGCGAAAAGAATCCAAACAGAGAGAAATGAAAAGGTTGAAGAAAGAACAGAAAGAACAAGAAGAGTTAACTCTAGAGCAAGCAACTAAACAGTTGCAGGCTAACGAGTGTGAGAAAGCCATAGATGTAGCAATTAGAGAGCATAACCTAGCGATTGACAAGTGCTATCCTGCCTTGCCATCGAAAATGGCTAAGATACTGGAAGATTCCGAAAACGATCCTCTGCTATCTTATCTGTTAAGGTCACCTCCACCGTATGCACAAGGTGCTACGGCTCCACTTGTCCCGAATGTTCAATTGCCGGTTGCTGGTCAACCTGGTGTTCCTGCTCCTGTCCCTCAGAATCAAGTTCCTGTACCTCCTGTGATGAATGTGAATGTTCCTACAGCTCCTCCTCTTCCTGCACTGCCAGTCCCTGCTTCTGTACCTACTGCTCCACAAACTATTTTCCTCGATACTCCTACTGTTCCGTTATCTATTCCTACCTCTACTGCGTTCTCTACGTCTGCGAGTGTGCTAACTCCACTTTCTGTTCGTCGAAGAATCACTGATTCTGTTACTAATATGCTGTCTCCTTTATATAAAACTTTAATTAAGACTCCTACTCCTGACTCTGTTCAGAGACGGAGTCAGCTTCCAAGTACTGAGGAACGGGGAATTTTGGATTCCACGGCTCTCAGATGGATTTCGAAGAGTAGAAGATATAGTACGAGAGATGTGTTAGACACATTTATGCAATGGAAGGAACCAACGCAACGGTACGTCTTTGATGAGATGTGCTCGTTATTACGTGAGGAAATAGAAGAAGATGATGTCGAATCAGATTTGGAAGATTTAATTAGAGTTCAAAAAGAGTTCGCTGCTGGAATGATAGTGGGTGAAAATATAAAGGAAGCGATGGAACTTATTCTAAGTTTTAGGAATGATCCATCACTTCGTTCACCGAGAGATTTAGAGAAAAGCAAGACGAAGCTAAGTCGCCAATATCCAATGAGGGAGGTTCCTCCAATTTGGCGCGAAGCTGTGCAAGCTGACGCACCAAATGGTGTTGTAGCCGCTCCGGCCCAATTCCAAAGAGTGTGGATACACATTCCGTGGAAGCGAGCTGAAGTGTTAGCAGTGAAGCAGGCCTTGCCAGATCCGCGTAAAAATCCAGCCGGATATTACAAGGAATTAACACAGACAGTTGAGGCTTGTATAATGAACTTAGCCGACATCGATATGTTGTTTGGTAACGTAGTTCCGCAACCAGTGTGGGCTAAAATTCGTAGAGAGGATCATCAAGCTGCCTTAGGTGGTGATTGGGCAGCTATCACTGCAGCAGATGGTCAGCAAATAGGTGGTGCGAAACCCGAACCCCTAATCGCTAATCTTCCAGGTAGAATAATTGATCTAATGAAGACTCTGATGCCAGCATTGCGTGTAAATTGGGACAAGTTGTCAGCATGCAGGCAGAAGAAAGACGAAAGTGTCTCCGACTTCTTCACGAGGTTTGAAGAGACTTTTGTAGATCATAGTGGTCAGGACATGAGTACAGAAGGAGGGCAAAGACTGTTTGTCGATAAATTTGTGCATAATTTGTTACCCGAATTATGCAATAAATTAAAAGACTCAGAGAGTGCTTGGGCTGTATCTACGACAGCGCAAATACTTGCGACTGCACAGTACTATGAAAATAGGGATAAAGAGGAAAAGGAAAAATCAGAGAAGAAAACGAAAGATTTAAAAACTAAAGTTCTTTTGCAGCAGGCGTATCCGCCTCGTACGAATCAGACTAATACGCAGCTAGGTTCGTACCAAAGAACAGATTATGGCTCATCGAGACCTCAATACCAGTGGAATCAGTGTGCGTACTGTAAGAAAGAGGGTCATTATAAAAATGAATGTCCGATCTTAGCGCAAAATAATGCAGCAGCAGCTCAGAGAGGTCGTGGTGGTTTTGTGCAGAATTCTAGAGGTCGAGGACGAGGTGCTATGCCTCCACAAACGAATGATCGTCCCTCCAATCACTTTGATCAACGAAATGGACAATCTGCTCAGCAAAATAGATCTCAACAGTACCTTGTTGAGGACTATAATGAAGTAGATGAGGGTTTTCAGCAAAATGGGTACTAGGACAGCCATGGACAGAGAGAGGGAGTAGTATCAGTTCCAGTGGATCAGAGTGGGCCTTATGTCGCAGTAGCAACATCAGGTGTAGTCGAACCGTTTCTGTTGGATACTGGTGCCGCAAAAAGTTCTATCATTCATGCGAAACTCCCTGGCGCACCTTTGTCCGGCTCAACAAATGTTTCCGTAGGTTTTTCAGGCGCCCCTGTTTACAACCCGATATCTGGTCCTTTGTCTATTTCTGTTGGACCATGCCAATTGAAAGCACCCCTGATTTTGACGACAGGTTGTAATGAAAATCTGCTTGGTTTAGATTTGTTAAAACGACTATATGCGACATTGTACTGTTCTCCGGAAGGAGTACAGCTTACATTGGGTAAAAATATCACCTCTCCGATGTACTTGTCAATGGACGCACTCCCGCCAGAGCTACATTCACTCCCTGATTCTCTTTGGGCGACTGGTCCTAATGATGTAGGTCTCCTAGAAATTCCACCGTATGTGGTAACTTTGAAAACAAATGTAAAATTTCCAAGAATCCCCCAATATAAAATATCTAGTGAAGGAGAGCGTGCACTTTTATTGATTGTGCAAGATTTGATTAAGAAAGGTGTGGTTGAAGAAACTAGAGGAAATGTCTGTAACAGTCCTGTATTGCCGATTCTGAAGCGAACTGATCCTACAAAACCTCCAGTGTACAGGTTTGTCATAGACCTTAGAGAAGTTAATAAGATTGTAGTCCCGCAGTTTCCTGTGGTACCAGACATTACTGCCTTGTTAACATTGATTCCTGCCACAGCCACATGGTTCTCAGTTATTGACCTGAAGAATGCCTTTTTCAGCATTCCGATAGCCGAAGAAAGTAGGGATATTTTCGGCTTCTGTCTAGGAGGTCGCAGTTTCAGATTTAAACGCGCTCCACAAGGCTATTGTGAGAGCCCATCCATTTACAGTCAAGCATTAAAAAGTCAGTTAGATTCCTTTGTCCTTACTCCAGGTTCTGCCCTAGTACAGTACGTAGACGATCTTCTAGTGGCTGCCGATGACAAGGAAACTTGCAAAACAGCTACGATTTCGCTATTGCATCATTTGTCTAATTTGAATCACAAGGTGTCACCTTCCAAAATGCAATACTGCTGCCAAGAAGTGACCTACCTAGGTCATCTCTTGTCAAAGGAGGGAAGGAAGTTGACCCCAGAAAGAATAAAAGCAATTACGCAGATGAGTGTTCCACGCACACAGAGAGAAGTACGTGCCTTTCTAGGTATTACCTCTTACTGTAGGCAGTGGATCCCAAATTTTTCTCTTTTAGCGAAACCATTGGTAGCTTTGACTGGGAAAAATGTTCCGAGTCCGGTGCCATGGTCTGATGAATGCCAAGAGAGTTTTACTGAATTACGAAAAGCATTGTGTTCAGCTCCTGTATTGGGTACACCTGATTACAGTAAGCCATTCACGCTCTACGTTCACGAAAGAGAAGGTTGCGCGTTAAGTGTTCTGACACAGAAGTTTGGTGATAAACAACGCCCTTGTGCGTATTTTTCATCAACATTAGATCCGGTAGCTAGAGCGTTGCCTAGTTGTTTGAGAGCTACAGCGGCAGCTGCAGCTTCCATTCGACAATCTGCTGGTTTGGTGATGAATAACATGCTAGTGGTCATGGTTCCTCATGCAGTGGATACACTCATGAACCGAACGAAGACACAACATCTTACTAGTGCGAGATTATCTGGTTACGAGCTGACATTACTAGCGAGTCATATTCAGATCAAAAGATGCAATGTATTGAATCCAGCAACATTGTTGCCGACTGATCAAGAGTCGAGTGATTCCGAGCCGCATGATTGCTGTTTCAAAACGGAGGAAGAGACAAAAGGACGCATTGATTTAAAAGATACTCCGCTATCAGATCCGGATGGTACGCTGTATGTGGACGGGTCATGTTTTAAATTGGAAAATGGTGATGTGACTGCTGCTTACGCAGTAACGACTTTGAAGACGATTGTGGAGACTGCAAGAGTGAGTCAGAATTCTGCCCAAGCTGCAGAATTGATAGCTCTAACGAGAGCGTGTGTTTTAGCTGAGGGAAAGAGAGTGAATGTGTTTACAGATAGTCAGTACGCATTTGGCGTGGTCCATAGTTTTGGCCGGTTGTGGAGAGAAAGAGGTTTCATTACGTCCCATGGGACTAAGATCCAACATGGTCAGCTAGTTAACGACTTGTTGGAATCTCTAACCTTACCGACTGAAGTTGCGATTGTAAAGTGCAGTGCTCATAAAGCAATCACGGATGATGTTGGTCGAGGGAATGCTTTTGCTGACGAAATTGCTAAACAGACAGCTAGAGACACGATGAGTAGAATGTATGTTACTACGTCTGCAAGATGGATTGCTGACTCTGGAATGTGTGAGGATACTATGGAAAGTGTGAAAGAAATTCAGAAAGAAGCAACTGAGGAAGAGAAACGTGTATGGAAAGAAAGTACGGGCAAGTTGGACTCGAATGGATGTTGGATTGATTTGACAGAACAGCAGCGTTGGATGTTGCCCGATGCGTATGTGCTTGCAGTAGTGACGATGGCGCATGGAGTAGCGCATATAAGTTCTAAAGGGATATGTAAGGTGTTAGCTCCGGTCTGGAAGAATGAGGGAATCAATAAGTGTGCAGAGAGAGTGGTGAAAAATTGTATGGTATGTTTGATGCATAATCCTGGCAAGGGAACTCCAACTCCAGCTGGTCATTTCGCTCCTCCTTCCTGCCCCTTTGAAGTGATTCAGTTAGACTTCATTCACATGGAGCGCTGCAATAATTTGAAGTATGTCCTGGTGGTAGTCTGTGCTTTTTCCAGGTGGATAGAAGCATATCCATTGAAGGACAATACTGCCCTATCAACTGCCAAAATTCTTCTCAAAGAATTTTTTCCTAGATATGGAATGCCACGGATTGTATGGTCAGATAACGGAAGTGAGTTTATAGGGAAAGTTATGCAGAGTGTGTGTGCCGGCCTAGGATTGAAACAGAAATTTCACAGTGCAAACCATCCCCAGTCTGCTGGTTTAGTCGAGGGTTACAATGGCACCCTCAAGCTGAAAATAGCCAAAATACAAGCATCCACAGGTTTAGCCTGGCCAGACGCACTTCCTTTGGCCTTGTTATCAACGAGAGCGACAGTACATTCTAGAATAGGGCTTAGTCCGTACGAGATAGTCTTTGGTCGCCCGGCAAATATCTGGGGTGTACCAAGGCCTAAAGAATTTTGCTCCATAGAATATCCTATGTTGATAGACTACCTTTACGACTTGACTGCTAAATTGAGTCTTATTCATCAACAGGTTTTCGATGCTTTGCCAAAACCTCCGGAGAGTCCAGGGCATCAGCTGAAACCAGGAGACTTCGTTGTCATCAAGAACTTCGCGAGGACGAAGAACCTTCAGCCGAGATTTGTGGGGCCTTTCCAAATCTTACTGACAACGAGGACAGCAGTTCGTGTAGCTGGACGCAAGCACTGGGTACACGCGTCACATGTTAAGCGTGTCCCTTTGCCGCTCCCTTACGACGACTGGGTGAAAAAGGGAATTGGTGCCTCCGAATCTGAAAGCACACCAAAGTTCATCTCTTTCAGCGATGCCGAATTGATTACTGACACTTCAAAATCCGACTCTCCTCCTGAAAAGACTCCTTTGAACGCTGAACATTTGTCTCCAGCATCAGAAGAAACTTTGCTATCTGCGAACTTAAACTCTGCAACAACTGCTAGTGATACCCTATTTTCCGATCAGACAGTACCAGCGAAGCAGAGATACAACCTAAGAAGCCATAAAATGGACAAATAAAGCAGGCAACTGCATATTGTGATTTTGATATATATTGAACCTTTGCCTTCAGCCAGGAAGTTTGCTATTGTTTTATTGTTTTTAAAATTGCCTTGCCGTCTGGGTAGCCGTAGGATCGTGGCTGTGTGCCTAGTTTGAATTTGCAGGGGTCTGACACAAGGTCGATCTTTCTGTTGGTTCTGGGAACTCCCAGGGCTGATAGAGGCATTTTCATCTACGTACACATCATCAGTGGTCGCGAGCGGATTGTAGAAGATGGAGCTTCCTGCGCTGCAACGAGAGAATGTGATTTATGTTCGCAGAAACAGACTTAATAGAATTCTTCACAGCAAATGCTTTTTGATGCAATGTGCCATTACATTTTTGATTGTTTTAGCAACATTGGTGGGTGGAATCGTCTTTAGTATAAATTTGATTTTTGTGCCAGTTTCTACGGTACCTCCCCTTGATCCTGCTATTTCTACTGTTTCTTCTATACACTCTTTTCACTCGTTTCCGGAACATGAGCAAGCCAGACGCTCAGAGTTCACCAACAACACTTTTGTACAGCTCTTGCACCAACACCAACTGGTAGTTAACACTACAAACTGCTGGGTGTGTGGCTTGATACCCCACACTATGGATAAAGGTATCCCCTATCTGGTTTTGCCTTACAGCTATAATGGATCATTTCAGGCCTTCCAAACCATCTTTGCTTATGCTCTTGAAACCTATCCTCCACGTCCACCGCGTTCCACTAAATATAACTCTGCCAACAAAGCCTTAGTCCAGGGAATTATTGACATGGTCAAGGACGTCAATAATACTCCATCTTACCCTAGAGACGAATTGCGAGTATATTTAAGTTGGAATACTTCAGAGTATCGCCTTAGTTTAGGAGAAAGCAAGCGTAAAAGCTCAACTCCAATCTGGGTCGTACCTCACCAAGGTCAGGTCTGTTTGCAAGGTAATGGGAGAAATCCGAGAGCTCAGCTAGGGAGGAGTGAGTGCGTAGAGACTTACGTGTTTCCGGCTAACTCTTCCCCTGCCTTTCTTACTGCTAGGGGTACCTACTTCATTTGTCGAGACAGAGCTTATACATGGTTGCCTGCCGACTTTTCAGGATCATGTTATATTGCTCGATTGTTGCCTCCGACATACACTGCTTCATCTGATTACCACAGAACCAGAGTAGCGAGAGGTGTCTTCAGCAAGGAAGATACCGCTGGTCAGGAAGCTGGAGACTTCTTCAAAGGCTTCCTTCCGTTCTGGGGGCCTATGGCTAATAGTAGAAACATACGTCAGCTAACACGGGTAGTTGAATCTACTATTACCGAAACTGCTGGTGCCCTTAGCAATCTGACAGCTGAGCTTCAGGCGGATAGGCTCATGACGTTGCAGAACCGTATGGTTCTAGACGTTATACTTGCAGATCGAGGTGGGGTATGCAGAATGATCCAATCGAGCTGCTGTGTCTTTATTCCTAATAATGCTCCAACAGTCTATGAGGCGATCTCTAAGTTGCACAAGATTTCAGACTCCATACATGTAGACAAGGGAAACTGGTCCTTCATGGAGTGGTTTTGGACTCTGATATCAGCGTGGGGATGGAAGGTTCTAATGGTCATTGGTGTCATCTTAGTGTTCCTATTCTCATGTTGTCTGATTATCCAATGTGGTCCTGCTCTGTGTAGTCTTTGTGCTGCAACTTGTCTCAGAAAACCACCTAAGTTTGGAGAAAAGACACGAGAAAGGATGATGATACAACAGCATGTCACTGACTTGATGAGCATAGAACTAGATTCTGACATAGACTGAGTAATTGCCTATGTAAGGGCAAAAGGAGGGTCTGAGGTTCCGTGACGATTTGAACCCGTGTTTTCAAGTTTGTCGGAAATACATAATATTGGTATCAGCGAACCGCAAATGATCCATTTAGTATATCCTGGTGTTTTCGCTACGCTACGAGCAAGAGCACTCCTTTTATAAACACATTTCTGATCTACCCACGGCATCCATCTTAGATCATGGCCGCCATCTTGTGTTTCTTGCCCTCACATATGCAATAGCCTCTGATCACTTCATTTCGATTAAGGACACGTAACCTTAGCCGGAGATTCACCTCTTTCATGACACGTGCACCTTAAACCAGATCACGCTGTAGCTGCATGACTCGACAAAGGCTACCTCCTCTGCCCGAGGCCAGTCCTGCCAAACTGGTCTTCGTGTCCATTGTCCCTGATCATGATTAGGCGGCCGAAGCCGGTAGCCTTGCCCATTTACAACCCACAAACATCCCTTATCCCACTTTTCTATCTTCCACACCTGGCTCTGTTTCTTTCTTTCTGAATCTTTATTAGGGGGAGGTAACGAACTTTACGATGAGGCGGTCCGTGTCCTGAATACAATATTGACAGGGAATTGTGACAAACTAGTAGGAACCCCTCTCTTCGCAATGTTTGGCCTCAGATATTATCGACGGTTCCTGTGTAACACCAAATATTTATTGTTTTAGACACAAAGGTTTTGAGAATGTATTACATGAAAAGAATTCGCCCCCAGCTTAAAATTTAGTATATAAGGAGCAACCCGCTTTGTACGAATTGAACAGGCTCCTGGTTACTGCCCGTGTGTAGTATCTGTGACTTCTGTGTCCCTGCAGTAATAAACCTTTGGTCTTTGACGCCACCATCGAGAAGCCCGTGTTTCTGTTCATTTGTGCACCAAGGCAGGTGGAACTCCGGGGTCTTTGGGTGTTGTTCCCTGACACCTCTGGACGGAACCAAAAAGTCCAGAACTCCAGTTGCATTGGGTCGGGTCTTTGGGAGGTTTTAAAAGAGTTATTATTACCGCTTCTCGGAGCGTTGGGGGAAGTTCACCCTGGTCAAACGCCGCCCCGTACATCTCCGTCAAACGGGGAGCTAGTATATCCACGTAGTGTTTATAGAATTCGTTTGTGTATCCATCCGGACCCGGCGCCTTACCATTCGGTAATGATTTTATCACCTCCGTGACTTCTTCAACTGTGATAGGTGCCGCCAAGTATTCCCTCTGGTTGTCTGATAGCCATGCTATCGCCACCTCCCTGAAGTAGCTGTTAATGGCATTGTGTCTTCTACCCTCGCATATTTTTGCAGCCAACAGTCCACCCGGTCTGCCCCCCTCTCCATAAGATCTAGCGGAATGTCTTTGTCCAGATATTTTATTTCGTCATCAACCAGGTTCTGGTGTTCCGTGTGCAGTGTGCGTAGTTTGCCTAAAATAGTGATTTCATGGCTAGTTTCGTAATCCCTCTCCATATCCCTCATTTGTGCGGCGCATTTTTTAATCTGTTGTCGGATGTCGCGAAGTATGCCTATAGTGGTGCTCATACACACACCACGTATCGTTGCCTTAAAGGCTTCCCACAGCAGACATGGGTCATCAACCGCCGGTTCGTTTAAAAGAAAATAGTCTTTGATCACAGTGTGGATGGTGTCCGCGTAGAGTATGTCTGTGAGAGCACCTGAGTTGAACCTCCACTGATAGGGAGGAGGGACGTGATTGGGTATGTTAAGTTTAAGTAGTACCGGATTGTGGTCACACGTCCAATGTATGATATCATCAGTGCCTAACCAGTAGTCTAAACGTGACCAACTATTATGGCATGCGGATATGTGTGTAGCACCTGGCTCTGTGGGATATTTGTGTCTCCATATGTCCGTTAAAGACAAGTCCGCTATCATATGTAGGAGTTTGGTTCTGGCGTGTTTGTGCGGTTCGATGGAGTGAGCGGAGCGGTCCTCATCGTCTGCAAGTGCCACATTCCAATCTCCCCCGCATATTATCTTAGTGTCCGTGAATTGCTGTAAGCGTCCCCATAGTTCTTGAAAGAAGTCGAGGGCGTCCACATTTGGGCCATATACATTAAGAAATGTCATGTTTTTACCACGTAGAGTACCCGACACAATACCATATCTGCCCCCTGGGTCCTGCACTACATGTTTAGGGTTGAAATTTAACCCTTTCCATATCAGTAACATCACCCCTCTAGCGTCAGAGGAATATGTGGCGGTATGGACAGATTCGGCCCATTTTTGGCCCAAGGATTGATGTGTGTTTGGGGCAATGTGTGTCTCCTGCAAAAGCGCGATATCTATATGATACCTGTCCAAATATGCGAATACCCTTCTAATTTTCTTAAGTTGTGTTAGGCTCCGCACGTTCCACGTGAGGAGGTTTATGTGTGCGTTATTTGTTTGAGTTGTCCTCTGAGTCATCCGTATGGCGGAGGTGTATGCATGTGCTGCGTTTTGTAATTGTGCCAGGGGTCTGCTGCCATGTGCCTAAGTACAATCTTGTGCGTCCAAGTGATTTTCAGTTCTCTGAAATATATTGGATAGACAATCTCTGAATGTTCAGGTCTCAGAAAAGTGACGTTTTCCCCAACCCACCCTCCCCCACCCACTTCAGCAACCCAAACATGCCGAAGCCATACTCCCACCCCAATTAACCTCGACAAGAGTTTGAGGCTTGACATCAAAAATAACTCTACAGAACTCGTGTGGGGAACTCCCTCGTGGAGGTCCGCCGGAGGCACAACTCTCCATCCAACTAAATGGATGTGGATGGCATCCATGACGTTAGTGAAGGTAGGCGTGTCATGGATCAACGCCCCCGGTCTAACCCGGCCCTATTCCTGAATTAGCCCGGTCGTCCATTAGGCAACCTTACAAAACCTTTTACCCCCCTTCCACCCGTGCATAACGGCAATCAATTTAATCTTAGCCAACCAATCATTGTTTATAAGAGTGAGTGCTTTATGCGACATTACAATCGTTGACCTCCATGCTCCACTAAGCATCTCAACCCTCTATGATCCTAGCATCTCCTGCAAAATAGCCAACATTATCATGTATAAACAGAGATTCACCGGATCATTTATAATGGGTGGGAAGCACCGATCCCTTTATGAGAGCCCCGTAACAGTCTATGCATATATTGAACATACATCACAAAGGAAGGCATATAGGGTGTCGTACACTAGCCCCCTCATGCGGAGTCCTAACAGCATGGGCCCTGTGAAAGAATATCAGACACCAAGGAGGGCACTTATCATATGGGGGCTGTAGTCCCTTGAAGTAAGTCAACATCTATTCCATTTGTGTTAAGAGCCCTTACAGTCAGTTCAACATATATATCCAAACACTTTTTTGGAAGCCACCTGAGGCAGCAGCGCAGCTCGTTTTAAGGGCACTTTTCTAAGTGTGCCATGCATGTTAACGAATAGACGGTATTAGTATCATATCATGGTGCTTAGTCAATCAACACTCCTCCAGTAACGCACAGCATGTGGTTCCGGAGCACACCATGTGTAGTATCTCACGGTAGCCGCTTCTAGTCTTGGCGCCAATGGGCTCTAGAATCAGTCATTATCAGTAAGCCCAAGTTACAAAGTCTAATGTGGGCTATCAGCGTCACTCAGTGCAAACTTAGTTAACATTGGTAAAGAGATGTATCTGTGGGGCAATAGAGATTATCATACTCACATATAGTCTTATTCAAACGTAGCCCCAGCGTGCTCAATCC
This sequence comes from Lissotriton vulgaris, assembly GCF_964263255.1. NCBI lineage: Eukaryota > Metazoa > Chordata > Amphibia > Caudata > Salamandridae > Lissotriton > Lissotriton vulgaris. Next base: position 7,827 of record NW_028246548.1, on the reverse strand, counting down.
GTGTCCGCCTGTTGTCCCTCTCGAGCACCAGATTTATTTTGTGTAATTATTTTCTTCACAAATTCCTGCGCAGCTTTCGGAGTCGCTAATATGACAGGTTTACCCTCCCAAAGTACCCGCAACCTGGCCGGGTATAGCATCGAGTAATTAATTTGCAGATCCCGAAGTTTGGATTTCACCGCCGTGTATTCCCTGCGAGCTTGCTGTACAGCCACAGTATGATCCGGATAGAATTCAAGTTTATTGCCCTGGTGGGTTATGGGACCTTTCTCCCGAGCCAGTCTCAAGATGGTGTCCCTATCTCGGTAGTTCAGGACCCTTGCCACGATCGGACGTGGCGATGCGCCTGGAGGTGGACGGGGCGCAAGGGATCTTTGCGCTCTCTCTATGACAAAAATTTGCGACAATGCGTCATCTCCAAATATATCCTTGCATAATTTCTCGACATATTGCTCCATGCGTCCGGTGTTGGTCGATTCCGGCAAGCCCGTAATGCGCACATTATTGCGTCTAGAGCGCGATTCCAATTCCTCCTCCTTTGCCTTAATCACCTCTAGCACCCGCTCCATGGTCGTGCATTTGCTAGTGGTGGCATGTGATTCGTCTTCTACCGCTGAGATTCGCGTTTCCGCCGTCTACAGCCTCTCTCCATGCTTTTCCAACTTGGCAGCCATGCCATCCATCCTGCACGTTAAATTGTCCAATTTACCATTGATATCTTGTAGATTAGATTGGATGGCTAGGACTATCTTCTCCATATTGCTACCGGTAGCCGGTTCGCTCGGTGATCCACTCATGGTAATAGGCATCATTTCTGTAGCTTTAGGCGTCTTTTTTGATTCGAATGAAATCTTTTGTTGCTGTTTATCTGGCCTTACCATTGTCGAGGGAGGTGGGGTGAGCAATGCTTCGTCCCGTGGGGTGGATCTCGTTCTTCTTCTGGTCGCCGCCGTTTTAGCGCCCTGCACCGCGGGTCGGTTCAGGCACGTGGGGTCTCCACCCGATGGGGGCCCCAGGATTTATGTCAGCTATCGCCTTCAGCTAGAGTCCCCTCTGACCTCTGGAGTATATACTTTAGGTTCGGCTCACCAGGCACGCCACTCGCAGCAACCGCAGCACACTGCGCAAAGCACTGATCCGGAGGCCCTGGTGTCGGGTCGGTGCTTCACTGTGTTATTAGGCTACTGCGATATTAGGGGTTGTGTCACAACTACAGGCGACATCCATAGCAACAGCCGACATCCATGCGGTGTTACGTTTAGTTGATGTGTTCCCTGCCGGACTCTGCACCGCTAGTGCATGCAGCTATGGGTCAGAGTCCCCCGTGAATCGAGGCGTATATCACCCAAGCCTCGCTAATCACACCAGTCCGGAGCCGTTTCCCCGGGCGCCGCCATGTTGGTTCGCGCCAGCCGCGATCAAACAGTTACGATGCGGCAACTCCGTGGCTGGCTCATCTATCTGGCCAAGGATCGCTATGCTCACACAGTGGGTAGAAATACCTGGGATCACTTCCAGCTTCGATCAAATTGGCAGGTATGTTTATTCCGCCGTTAGCACCACGGACTCAGAGGGGAGAGTGATGGCCGCCATCTTAAACGCTCCTGGCTCCCGGAGCTGTTTTCTTCTTTTTTTTCCCCCCGTTATTTCTGGATACCAGTAGTCAATCTGCAGATCATTGTGTGCCTGAGGTATTCGCACACCAGGGGCAGCGCTCGAATAGCGTTTTTCCGGGCATCAGAGCGACCTTAGGACGTCGTGTTTTCAGCCGTCCGGCGGAGCTGCGGTCTTACCCAGCCATTCCGCTGTGCGCCCCCTAGCGCCTCTGAAAAGTAACTAGTTCATGCAAATTCTATCTTCAGACTATCCTCTCCTAGGAGAGTACCCAATTATTGGCTAATGGCTCTACTGTATGGGGAAGCCTTTGATCCTCCAGCTGGCCAGAAGATAATTAACTTGGGTCAGCTGGCCGATTCAAAGATAAATCTTGAAGTGCCACAAAGAGTACAGATATGTGGAAATTAATATCAGATCTGCACAGGGCATCTTTATTTACCATAATATGTATGTGTCAACCGAGTCTAGGCCTAGCTATAGTAAAGCAGTAGTTTGGTGCATTTTTTGCTCATAGTGCTTAATACAGTGAAGCACACAGACTTTTCAGTAACCACTACAGATGAACACACTCAAACTGTTCAGTCCAACTCCTAATATAAAGCCTGCCCAGGCCAGCAGCAATCTATGAATGGTGCATTCTATGGAAGAGTACCTGTGCAAAAAAACCTGGTAGAGCTAGATGGTAGAATCACACACTGAGTCTGTGCACATGTGCATATGTGTGTGCATATGTGTTCACAAGCAGTGGCCCAGAGTCTCTGCCTATAGCTGCACAGCAGCGGAAGTATCTTAAAAAGCAAACACTCTCAGCAAAAGTCCATAAATTGGGTATTGCCCAGAGTGAAAATCCAGGGGAAATAAATGGAGTGGAAGCCATTTCTCTCACATAGTTATAATTGGCAAGGTATTTACGAATGTCTCTAATGGAATAAATGGTGTGGATGCTGTACAGGTTGTTGATGTTTGTAGTTGGGGTAGTATGTGTGAAGGCAATGGTCTGGGCGTGAGTGTTGGTAGGGGAGTGCTAAGGGGTGTATGGGGCACATGGCGCAGTGGCTTATCAGAGGTGTAGAGGTTTTAGCCCTTGCCACTTCCTGCCCCAAGCAGATCCACGCAGATGAAGTCTGAGTCTTTGTCTGCCCTTAGCTGTGGACACCCTGGCGATGGAACGTCCTAAAAAGATATCAGACGAAGAATGGCTCAAGCATGGTTGTAGGGTGTATGGGGCAGTAGCACATCAGGTGTATACCACAGAGTGTCTAGGGTGACTTCTATCTTCCCAAGCAGTCCATTGGTCTTTCTTTAACTGATTTTGTGATGGGAAGGCTCAAGTGTGTTTTGATTGGCTGGATAGGAGAAACCCTGAGCAGCAGGCATCAAGCAGAACTATTACATGAGTCCTTGGAAATTACATGATATCCTTGTGTGAGCAATGGAACAGGCCTCCCCCCAGGAGCTGTACAGTAAGAAAGATTAGGGATTGGTGGCTTAGAATTCCCATAATGGGCATGGAGATGATGCTGGGGATTTCAGTTGTAGATCTCTCATAGCCCCCAGAGCTGTTTAGTTATTCTGTGAAGACTAGTGGTGGAAAGAACTAACAGGGGTTTCACAATTTGTTATAGGTAATTGCACAGCATAGATCAATCTGGAAACTGCACAGACCTGTCAGGTTTTTGACAGGATACTTTTAGTACCAAGAGGTCAAGGAAATTGACAATATAAGCCCACACATCTCTGTTATACACTACTATATTGCAGCATAAGTGGCAAGCACATACTGCAATAATTATCAGATCATTATGATATATGAATAATAAAAAAGATAATGTAAAGAAAACAACATACAACAAAAGAAAACAAGGTAATAGAGCTCTGCATTCTTTTCTGTGATTATGTTGATATGTGTCCATCACCCCATACCTTTTCCTAAGCTGCCTTCTGTGAGTGCAGCACTCACATTTGTACCAAATGCAGATTCACGAGAAGAGGAATCTAGGGCTCATCCCTCGGGATGCCAGCCACCATATTGATTGCCTTCTCTAGCTGCAAGATACAATTTGGGGTTTCAATATGGATTACACTGAGCACTCAATACTTGCTTCCAAGATGGTCATGAGAATGAGGTGTGAACATTCTACACATCTAGGAAATGCTACAAATGGACATTCTGTTTCCCATACAAACTAAACATAGCATCACTACTAATATATACAACGTTCAAAACATTATGAAAACATCACAGATCTGCACACTTTCAAAGAAATTAGAAAATGAAAACACTATTAAGTTATCCCAACAAATACAGACTCCAAAGGTCAAAGGTCAAAACCCTCTGGTCTGAATGAAAACCTGCAACAGAGACATACATACTCTCTTCTTTTCTATACATTCCCTCTTACCTGCAATTCCCTAGACTTGCGTATCCACCTAGTATACAGATGAAAATGGTGAAATCATGGGAGAGTGGTCTTCCAGTACTAAACTTCTATAACAGTATAAAAAAGTACTATCAATGGTCTGATCAGCTAGATCACCAGCTATCAAGAGTTTTGGAGACATGCATCTCAGTCCTGGCCTCTGTGCAGTTGTGAGGACCCTGATTTGGCAGATGGCTAGCATTAAATAAGAGGGATGTTTATCTTCAGCTGGGGTTTAGCCCCTAGTGTACATGGGGAGACCTACTATTCCCTAGACTAACGCCCATATTGGTTCTGCATAATAAGCATTCTTCCCTATGACACATTTGGTGTGTGGTTCTTAATAGTTTAGTTTAATAGTTTTTCTTACCAACTCATTGAAGTTTAGGACAAGAAGGTATAAGAGGAGCACTCTATGGATTTACTTTGTCCTCCTTTTCACCACCTCCATTGAGGTTGCCACGCTTACCACGCCTGCAACACATGCCGCCACCATTGACCTATATCACCTCCACTTGGTATGGTAACTTGGAATTTGTTATTGGAATCCCTAACAGATTTGCTCTGATTGAATCCCAAGTTTCCTGTTCAACCGATGTCATGATTACACAACATAGCAGTGCTAATAATTGTCAAGATACCAAGTTCAAATGATATTTGCTAAATGCTTACCGCAAATGGCGAACTAGATATGAGGATGTTCGTGATCGGAGAAAGTTTGTCGTGTGCGGCAGTCCATGTCAAGACGAACACAAAACTAACTTGAATCTCGCAGGAAGCAGGGTTTGAGATGCAGTGGCTATCTTGGATTGTGATTGTATAAAGAAGAGGAGTTGGCCTAACGGCTAGGGTGGTCGACCTTGAATCTGGGGAACCGGGTTCGAGTCTCGACAATGACGCTGAACATCCTTTGATTCTGGGCAAATCACTTAATCTCCCCGTGCCTAACAAAAACAAGCATTGGCATAGCCAATAGGTCTCACTTTTGGGACCGTATAAGTATTTAGTTATGCAGCACAATATCCTTGGGCGCCAACATTAATTGTTGCATGGTTAAACACTTATAAGGTCCCAAAGGCGAGACCTATTGGCTATGCCAATACTTGTTGCTCTTTCTTAGCCTAACAGCAGCAAATAGGAAGCGAGAAATGGTGGCACAAGGGATCAATCATGTGATGACACGAAGGCGGTAAAAGGGTACGTGATGTCACTTCCGCTACCGCTGGCCTTCTGCTCAAATGACATACAGAGGAGCTCCTGCTGGTGACATGTCCCGAAATCTCAGACCAAATAAGTATGTCTTAGTACATGCACCGTGAAGACATGCCCCAGATATGTGCACTCCAAAGACTTTTCTTACAGCATGCACCCTGAAGACATGCTCCAGACATTTGCGCCCCAAAGACATGTCTTATAACATGTTCCCTAAAAACATACCCCAGACACCCAGACCCTGGAAACATGTCTTGGAACATGCACTTAGGACACATGCCACTGACCCCCGTATCACAAAGTTATTTCTTGGAAAATGCTTCCTGAAGACGGTCCCAGGACACAAGCACCCCAAAGACATGTCTTGGAACATGCACCATGAAGACATGCCTCGGAGACTCAGAACCTAAAGACATACCTTGGAACAAATACCCTTAAGGCATACCCCGGACGTGTGTACCCCAAAGACAAATCCGGGAACATGCACCCTGAAGGCATTCTCTCGACACGAGCACCCCAAAAACATCCTGTAGACATGCCGAAGACATGTCGGAGATATGTGCAGCCCACACAGATGCACTCGAGGAGTTCAGCCATAATACAGGGTCTGGCCACGTGTACTAGTGGGAGGAAGGGAGCCCAGGACAGCTCCATGTTAAGCTAGAGTTCAGCCTTCTACGTGAAATTCTGTCGCGAGTGCTCACCCATGCTCACCCGTGCAGCCCCCTCCTGCATGCCTCTAGACCTGGGTTCTTGGTGCTCTACGCACGCTAGCTGCCGTAGATACCCCCCAGCCGGCCCCTGCACGAACCGCCACAAGCTGAGAACAGAGAGCAGGGAGAACAGGTACACCCGTCCCTCCAAAACAGCGTGATTATGGTGGGGGGATTAGAGGAGGGGGGGTCCGTACCGGGCCACTCAGCAGTCAGGAGTGCTCACCTGTGCCCGCCCCCCCCCCCAAGCGACTGTGACTACCCGGGCCCACGCGGCCTCGGTTGGCTGCGCGCCCCACAGCCTGACTGGACCCCCGAATGAGTGATCCTGGATATTAGGGGCCACGGCGCCAGCCCCCACACAAAGGAGCAATTAGAAAATGAAGCCGCAGGAAAGCTCGCACCTCAGGCCCCACTCGGGTGGCCGGCGATCTCACCCCAGTGCTCTTCCCAGGAGGGAGGCCCGCCCCAGACAACAGCCATCCCCCGGTTGCACCCTCGGGCCCCAGTGCAAACCCTTGGCCCGATTGGAAGATTCAGATTGGAATCTCATTTTCCTACCTGTGCACTATCTTGTCTACTCAGATTGGTCTCATGATCATTATCAAGGCCTTGTATATTTGTATCTATTGTGCACTCACTATTTTCTATCAAATTTTAGGAACATTCTGTTTTGTTCTTCGTCTCTCTTTTTTCATTTTTGACAATGTACATATCGTCAGTTTTCCTGGAATTCATTTTGAACGTTTGTGGGATGAACTCTATGAGAAATGTGCTTTTAGTTTTAGAGAAGAAAGTGTTGAATTAGATGATTTGTTACATAAGACTTCCAAAGCAGTTCAGAACGAAGACGAGCATTGCATCAGGGTTTTCTCTCTCTTCTCCTTACCTTTCCCTTCTGTATAGGCTGCTATAATTTCTGTTACAATTAAAAGTCATGGGGCCTCATTTATGAAAAGTGACGCATCGCTGCGTGAAAACAGCGATGCGTCACTTTTCACTGCGCACTCCTTGCGACACCAATGATGCGTCATATTTAATGTATGACGCATCATGTCGCAAGGACTTACAGATACGTCAGTATTTCTGACGTATCTGTAAGCGCAAAAGTGACGCATTGCTGGAGTGTGTCACAAAAGTGACGCAACTCCAGCAATGCGTCCTTTCACAAGGGACAAGCCCCATGTGAAAGGGCTTGCGTCAGTCTTATGCCTGCTGTGAGGCAGGCGCAAGATTTTGACGCAACAACATCCTAAAAGTGACGCAGTGAAATCTCATAGATTTCACTGCGTCACTATTACGAGGCTTTTTACGGGGGAACGCCCCCTCTGCATACATTATACCTGACGCAGGTATAATGTGGCGCAGGGTTTTAAAAAGTGACGCATCTACCCAGATGCGTCACTTTTTAAATATGGCGCAACAAGGCGCATATTTTACGCCGCTGGTGCGTCACAAAAAGTGACGCACCGGCGGCGTAAAACTGACGCAAGGCCTCATAAATAAGGGCCATGGTTTCTCTGTGGAGGTGATCAATAAGGATTAACTTCATGGCATGCCTGCAGATGGATAAGGAAAATCCGTGAACTACAACAACCGCATTCACATGGCAACAATGTCCAGGGTGAGCCTCACAATACCCGCTGGCACAAATCTCTGGTGCATCTCATGAGGATAATTCTTCTCCCTTTGTGCTGAGAGTCATTGAATCCCATGGTCCATGACGAGCTCAGCTCGTCATGAGCACACGAGCAGTGTACTGCATGACGAGCTGAGCTCGTCATGAGCATGGAAGGGGATAAAAACTGAGTCCTAAAGTGGAAACATCTGTAGCCAACTGACGCTGGTAAGGAATGTGACCTATT
>NW_028246547.1:0-32125 GCF_964263255.1 Lissotriton vulgaris | reverse complement strand
TGGTCCGTTTTCAAATGTTTTATTTTTGAACGTCAGTTCACATTTGTAGGTGGATCATCAGTGTTAGAGCTAAAATTAGCATGTTTAAAGTGATTTTCATGCTTCCAGGGGCTCGGGAAGTTAATTAAATACCATTTGGAGGCATTTAATGTTCGGGCAAAAACGGCTGATTTTCGACAAAAGAGATAACACCCCCCCATTACGTCATGCTTCAGAAATGTGGAAAATGGTCCGTTTTCAAATGTTTTATTTTTGAACGTCAGTTCACATTTGTAGGTGGATCATCAGTGTTAGAGCTAAAATTAGCATGTTTAAAGTGATTTTCATGCTTCCAGGGGCTCGGGAAGTTAATTAAATACCATTTGGAGGCATTTAATGTTCGAGCAAAAACGGCTGATTTTCGACAAAAGAGATAACACCCCCCATTACGTCATGCTTCAGAAATGTGGAAAATGGTCCGTTTTCAAATGTTTTATTTTTGAACGTCAGTTCACATTTGTAGGTGGATCATCAGTGTTAGAGCTAAAATTAGCATGTTTAAAGTGATTTTCATGCTTCCAGGGGCTCGGGAAGTTAATTAAATACCATTTGGAGGCATTTAATGTTCGAGCAAAAATGGCTGATTTTCGACAAAAGAGATAACACCCCCCCATTACGTCATGCTTCAGAAATGTGGAAAATGGTCCGTTTTCAAATGTTTTATTTTTGAACGTCAGTTCACATTTGTAGGTGGATCATCAGTGTTAGAGCTAAAATTAGCATGTTTAAAGTGATTTTCATGCTTCCAGGGCTCGGGAAGTTAATTAAATACCATTTGGAGGCATTTAATGTTCGAGCAAAAACGGCTGATTTTCGACAAAAGAGATAACACCCCCCCATTACGTCATGCTTCAGAAATGTGGAAAATGGTCCGTTTTCAAATGTTTTATTTTTGAACGTCAGTTCACATTTGTAGGTGGATCATCAGTGTTAGAGCTAAAATTAGCATGTTTAAAGTGATTTTCATGCTTCCAGGGGCTCGGGAAGTTAATTAAATACCATTTGGAGGCATTTAATGTTCGAGCAAAAACGGCTGATTTTCGACAAAAGAGATAACACCCCCCCATTACGTCATGCTTCAGAAATGTGGAAAATGGTCCGTTTTCAAATGTTTTATTTTTGAACGTCAGTTCACATTTGTAGGTGGATCATCAGTGTTAGAGCTAAAATTAGCATGTTTAAAGTGATTTTCATGCTTCCAGGGGCCCAAAACACAAGATTTATGGAATGGTTAAAAGTGCATGAAAATGGCCAATTTACTCACTCTGAGTTCTCAAAAAGGGTTTCTTCACCCCGGGAAGTTAATTAAATACCATTTGGAGGCATTTAATGTTCGAGCAAAAATGGCTGATTTTCGACAAAAGAGATAACACCCCCCCATTACGTCATGCTTCAGAAATGTGGAAAATGGTCCGTTTTCAAATGTTTTATTTTTGAACGTCAGTTCACATTTGTAGGTGGATCATCAGTGTTAGAGCTAAAATTAGCATGTTTAAAGTGATTTTCATGCTTCCAGGGGCTCGGGAAGTTAATTAAATACCATTTGGAGGCATTTAATGTTCGAGCAAAAACGGCTGATTTTCGACAAAAGAGATAACACCCCCCCCATTACGTCATGCTTCAGAAATGTGGAAAATGGTCCGTTTTCAAATGTTTTATTTTTGAACGTCAGTTCACATTTGTAGGTGGATCATCAGTGTTAGAGCTAAAATTAGCATGTTTAAAGTGATTTTCATGCTTCCAGGGGCTCGGGAAGTTAATTAAATACCATTTGGAGGCATTTAATGTTCGAGCAAAAACGGCTGATTTTCGACAAAAGAGATAACACCCCCCCATTACGTCATGCTTCAGAAATGTGGAAAATGGTCCGTTTTCAAATGTTTTATTTTTGAACGTCAGTTCACATTTGTAGGTGGATCATCAGTGTTAGAGCTAAAATTAGCATGTTTAAAGTGATTTTCATGCTTCCAGGGGCTCGGGAAGTTAATTAAATACCATTTGGAGGCATTTAATGTTCGAGCAAAAACGGCTGATTTTCGACAAAAGAGATAACACCCCCCCATTACGTCATGCTTCAGAAATGTGGAAAATGGTCCGTTTTCAAATGTTTTATTTTTGAACGTCAGTTCACATTTGTAGGTGGATCATCAGTGTTAGAGCTAAAATTAGCATGTTTAAAGTGATTTTCATGCTTCCAGGGGCCCAAAACACAAGATTTATGGAATGGTTAAAAGTGCATGAAAATGGCCAATTTACTCACTCTGAGTTCTCAAAAAGGGTTTCTTCACCCCGGGAAGTTAATTAAATACCATTTGGAGGCATTTAATGTTCGAGCAAAAACGGCTGATTTTCGACAAAAGAGATAACACCCCCCCATTACGTCATGCTTCAGAAATGAGGAAAATGGTCCGTTTTCAAATGTTTTATTTTTGAACGTCAGTTCACATTTGTAGGTGGATCATCAGTGTTAGAGCTAAAATTAGCATGTTTAAAGTGATTTTCATGCTTCCAGGGGCCCAAAACACAAGATTTATGGAATGGTTAAAAGTGCATGAAAATGGCCAATTTACTCACTCTGAGTTCTCAAAAAGGGTTTCTTCACCCCGGGAAGTTAATTAAATACCATTTGGAGGCATTTAATGTTCGAGCAAAAACGGCTGATTTTCGACAAAAGAGATAACACCCCCCCATTACGTCATGCTTCAGAAATGTGGAAAATGGTCCGTTTTCAAATGTTTTATTTTTGAACGTCAGTTCACATTTGCAGGTGGATCATCAGTGTTAGAGCTAAAATTAGCATGTTTAAAGTGATTTTCATGCTTCCAGGGGCTCGGGAAGTTAATTAAATACCATTTGGAGGCATTTAATGTTCGAGCAAAAACGGCTGATTTTCGACAAAAGAGATAACACCCCCCCATTACGTCATGCTTCAGAAATGTGGAAAATGGTCCGTTTTCAAATGTTTTATTTTTGAACGTCAGTTCACATTTGTAGGTGGATCATCAGTGTTAGAGCTAAAATTAGCATGTTTAAAGTGATTTTCATGCTTCCAGGGGCCCAAAACACAAGATTTATGGAATGGTTAAAAGTGCATGAAAATGGCCAATTTACTCGCTCTGAGTTCTCAAAAAGGGTTTCTTCACCCCGGGAAGTTAATTAAATACCATTTGGAGGCATTTAATGTTCGAGCAAAAACGGCTGATTTTCGACAAAAGAGATAACACCCCCCCATTACGTCATGCTTCAGAAATGTGGAAAATGGTCCGTTTTCAAATGTTTTATTTTTGAACGTCAGTTCACATTTGTAGGTGGATCATCAGTGTTAGAGCTAAAATTAGCATGTTTAAAGTGATTTTCATGCTTCCAGGGGCTCGGGAAGTTAATAAAATACCATTTGGAGGCATTTAATGTTCGAGCAAAAACGGCTGATTTTCGACAAAAGAGATAACACCCCCCCATTACGTCATGCTTCAGAAATGTGGAAAATGGTCCGTTTTCAAATGTTTTATTTTTGAACGTCAGTTCACATTTGTAGGTGGATCATCAGTGTTAGAGCTAAAATTAGCATGTTTAAAGTGATTTTCATGCTTCCAGGGGCTCGGGAAGTTAATTAAATACCATTTGGAGGCATTTAATGTTCGAGCAAAAACGGCTGATTTTCGACAAAAGAGATAACACCCCCCCATTACGTCATGCTTCAGAAATGTGGAAAATGGTCCGTTTTCAAATGTTTTATTTTTGAACGTCAGTTCACATTTGTAGGTGGATCATCAGTGTTAGAGCTAAAATTAGCATGTTTAAAGTGATTTTCATGCTTCCAGGGGCTCGGGAAGTTAATTAAATACCATTTGGAGGCATTTAATGTTCGAGCAAAAACGGCTGATTTTCGACAAAAGAGATAACACCCCCCCATTACGTCATGCTTCAGAAATGTGGAAAATGGTCCGTTTTCAAATGTTTTATTTTTGAACGTCAGTTCACATTTGTAGGTGGATCATCAGTGTTAGAGCTAAAATTAGCATGTTTAAAGTGATTTTCATGCTTCCAGGGGCCCAAAACACAAGATTTATGGAATGGTTAAAAGTGCATGAAAATGGCCAATTTACTCACTCTGAGTTCTCAAAAAGGGTTTCTTCACCCCGGGAAGTTAATTAAATACCATTTGGAGGCATTTAATGTTCGAGCAAAAACGGCTGATTTTCGACAAAAGAGATAACACCCCCCCATTACGTCATGCTTCAGAAATGTGGAAAATGGTCCGTTTTCAAATGTTTTATTTTTGAACGTCAGTTCACATTTGTAGGTGGATCATCAGTGTTAGAGCTAAAATTAGCATGTTTAAAGTGATTTTCATGCTTCCAGGGGCTCGGGAAGTTAATTAAATACCATTTGGAGGCATTTAATGTTCGAGCAAAAACGGCTGATTTTCGACAAAAGAGATAACACCCCCCCATTACGTCATGCTTCAGAAATGTGGAAAATGGTCCGTTTTCAAATGTTTTATTTTTGAACGTCAGTTCACATTTGTAGGTGGATCATCAGTGTTAGAGCTAAAATTAGCGTGTTTAAAGTGATTTTCATGCTTCCAGGGGCCCAAAACACAAGATTTATGGAATGGTTAAAAGTGCATGAAAATGGCCAATTTACTCACTCTGAGTTCTCAAAAAGGGTTTCTTCACCCCGGGAAGTTAATTAAATACCATTTGGAGGCATTTAATGTTCGAGCAAAAACGGCTGATTTTCGACAAAAGAGATAACACCCCCCCATTACGTCATGCTTCAGAAATGTGGAAAATGGTCCGTTTTCAAATGTTTTATTTTTGAACGTCAGTTCACATTTGTAGGTGGATCATCAGTGTTAGAGCTAAAATTAGCATGTTTAAAGTGATTTTCATGCTTCCAGGGGCTCGGGAAGTTAATTAAATACCATTTGGAGGCATTTAATGTTCGAGCAAAAACGGCTGATTTTCGACAAAAGAGATAACACCCCCCCATTACGTCATGCTTCAGAAATGTGGAAAATGGTCCGTTTTCAAATGTTTTATTTTTGAACGTCAGTTCACATTTGTAGGTGGATCATCAGTGTTAGAGCTAAAATTAGCGTGTTTAAAGTGATTTTCATGCTTCCAGGGGCCCAAAACACAAGATTTATGGAATGGTTAAAAGTGCATGAAAATGGCCAATTTACTCACTCTGAGTTCTCAAAAAGGGTTTCTTCACCCCGGGAAGTTAATTAAATACCATTTGGAGGCATTTAATGTTCGAGCAAAAACGGCTGATTTTCGACAAAAGAGATAACACCCCCCCATTACGTCATGCTTCAGAAATGTGGAAAATGGTCCGTTTTCAAATGTTTTATTTTTGAACGTCAGTTCACATTTGTAGGTGGATCATCAGTGTTAGAGCTAAAATTAGCATGTTTAAAGTGATTTTCATGCTTCCAGGGGCTCGGGAAGTTAATTAAATACCATTTGGAGGCATTTAATGTTCGAGCAAAAACGGCTGATTTTCGACAAAAGAGATAACACCCCCCCATTACGTCATGCTTCAGAAATGTGGAAAATGGTCCGTTTTCAAATGTTTTATTTTTGAACGTCAGTTCACATTTGTAGGTGGATCATCAGTGTTAGAGCTAAAATTAGCATGTTTAAAGTGATTTTCATGCTTCCAGGGGCTCGGGAAGTTAATTAAATACCATTTGGAGGCATTTAATGTTCGAGCAAAAACGGCTGATTTTCGACAAAAGAGATAACACCCCCCCATTACGTCATGCTTCAGAAATGTGGAAAATGGTCCGTTTTCAAATGTTTTATTTTTGAACGTCAGTTCACATTTGTAGGTGGATCATCAGTGTTAGAGCTAAAATTAGCATGTTTAAAGTGATTTTCATGCTTCCAGGGGCCCAAAACACAAGATTTATGGAATGGTTAAAAGTGCATGAAAATGGCCAATTTACTCACTCTGAGTTCTCAAAAAGGGTTTCTTCACCCCGGGAAGTTAATTAAATACCATTTGGAGGCATTTAATGTTCGAGCAAAAACGGCTGATTTTCGACAAAAGAGATAACACCCCCCCATTACGTCATGCTTCAGAAATGTGGAAAATGGTCCGTTTTCAAATGTTTTATTTTTGAACGTCAGTTCACATTTGTAGGTGGATCATCGGTGTTAGAGCTAAAATTAGCATGTTTAAAGTGATTTTCATGCTTCCAGGGGCCCAAAACACAAGATTTATGGAATGGTTAAAAGTGCATGAAAATGGCCAATTTACTCACTCTGAGTTCTCAAAAAGGGTTTCTTCACCCCGTGAAGTTAATTAAATACCATTTGGAGGCATTTAATGTTCGAGCAAAAACGGCTGATTTTCGACAAAAGAGATAACACCCCCCCATTACGTCATGCTTCAGAAATGTGGAAAATGGTCAGTTTTCAAATGTTTTATTTTTGAACGTCAGTTCACATTTGTAGGTGGATCATCAGTGTTAGAGCTAAAATTAGCATGTTTAAAGTGATTTTCATGCTTCCAGGGGCTTGGGAAGTTAATTAAATACCATTTGGAGGCATTTAATGTTCGAGCAAAAACGGCTGATTTTCGACAAAAGAGATAACACCCCCCCATTACGTCATGCTTCAGAAATGTGGAAAATGGTCCGTTTTCAAATGTTTTATTTTTGAACGTCAGTTCACATTTGTAGGTGGATCATCAGTGTTAGAGCTAAAATTAGCATGTTTAAAGTGATTTTCATGCTTCCAGGGGCCCAAAACACAAGATTTATGGAATGGTTAAAAGTGCATGAAAATGGCCAATTTACTCACTCTGAGTTCTCAAAAAGGGTTTCTTCACCCCGGGAAGTTAATTAAATACCATTTGGAGGCATTTAATGTTCGAGCAAAAACGGCTGATTTTCGACAAAAGAGATAACACCCCCCCATTACGTCATGCTTCAGAAATGTGGAAAATGGTCCGTTTTCAAATGTTTTATTTTTGAACGTCAGTTCACATTTGTAGGTGGATCATCAGTGTTAGAGCTAAAATTAGCATGTTTAAAGTGATTTTCATGCTTCCAGGGGCTCGGGAAGTTAATTAAATACCATTTGGAGGCATTTAATGTTCGAGCAAAAACGGCTGATTTTCGACAAAAGAGATAACACCCCCCCATTACGTCATGCTTCAGAAATGTGGAAAATGGTCCGTTTTCAAATGTTTTATTTTTGAACGTCAGTTCACATTTGTAGGTGGATCATCAGTGTTAGAGCTAAAATTAGCATGTTTAAAGTGATTTTCATGCTTCCAGGGGCTCGGGAAGTTAATTAAATACCATTTGGAGGCATTTAATGTTCGAGCAAAAACGGCTGATTTTCGACAAAAGAGATAACACCCCCCCATTACGTCATGCTTCAGAAATGTGGAAAATGGTCCGTTTTCAAATGTTTTATTTTTGAACGTCAGTTCACATTTGTAGGTGGATCATCAGTGTTAGAGCTAAAATTAGCATGTTTAAAGTGATTTTCATGCTTCCAGGGGCTCGGGAAGTTAATTAAATACCATTTGGAGGCATTTAATGTTCGAGCAAAAACGGCTGATTTTCGACAAAAGAGATAACACCCCCCCATTACGTCATGCTTCAGAAATGTGGAAAATGGTCCGTTTTCAAATGTTTTATTTTTGAACGTCAGTTCACATTTGTAGGTGGATCATCAGTGTTAGAGCTAAAATTAGCATGTTTAAAGTGATTTTCATGCTTCCAGGGGCTCGGAAGTTAATTAAATACCATTTGGAGGCATTTAATGTTCGAGCAAAAACGGCTGATTTTCGACAAAAAAGAGATAACACCCCCCCATTACGTCATGCTTCAGAAATGTGGAAAATGGTCCGTTTTCAAATGTTTTATTTTTGAACGTCAGTTCACATTTGTAGGTGGATCATCAGTGTTAGAGCTAAAATTAGCATGTTTAAAGTGATTTTCATGCTTCCAGGGGCCCAAAACACAAGATTTATGGAATGGTTAAAAGTGCATGAAAATGGCCAATTTACTCACTCTGAGTTCTCAAAAAGGGTTTCTTCACCCCGGGAAGTTAATTAAATACCATTTGGAGGCATTTAATGTTCGAGCAAAAACGGCTGATTTTCGACAAAAGAGATAACACCCCCCCATTACGTCATGCTTCAGAAATGTGGAAAATGGTCCGTTTTCAAATGTTTTATTTTTGAACGTCAGTTCACATTTGTAGGTGGATCATCAGTGTTAGAGCTAAAATTAGCATGTTTAAAGTGATTTTCATGCTTCCAGGGGCTCGGGAAGTTAATTAAATACCATTTGGAGGCATTTAATGTTCGAGCAAAAACGGCTGATTTTCGACAAAAGAGATAACACCCCCCCATTACGTCATGCTTCAGAAATGTGGAAAATGGTCCGTTTTCAAATGTTTTATTTTTGAACGTCAGTTCACATTTGTAGGTGGATCATCAGTGTTAGAGCTAAAATTAGCATGTTTAAAGTGATTTTCATGCTTCCAGGGGCCCAAAACACAAGATTTATGGAATGGTTAAAAGTGCATGAAAATGGCCAATTTACTCACTCTGAGTTCTCAAAAAGGGTTTCTTCACCCCGGGAAGTTAATTAAATACCATTTGGAGGCATTTAATGTTCGAGCAAAAACGGCTGATTTTCGACAAAAGAGATAACACCCCCCCATTACGTCATGCTTCAGAAATGTGGAAAATGGTCCGTTTTCAAATGTTTTATTTTTGAACGTCAGTTCACATTTGTAGGTGGATCATCAGTGTTAGAGCTAAAATTAGCATGTTTAAAGTGATTTTCATGCTTCCAGGGGCTCGGGAAGTTAATTAAATACCATTTGGAGGCATTTAATGTTCGAGCAAAAACGGCTGATTTTCGACAAAAGAGATAACACCCCCCCATTACGTCATGCTTCAGAAATGTGGAAAATGGTCCGTTTTCAAATGTTTTATTTTTGAACGTCAGTTCACATTTGTAGGTGGATCATCAGTGTTAGAGCTAAAATTAGCATGTTTAAAGTGATTTTCATGCTTCCAGGGGCTCGGGAAGTTAAGTAAATACCATTTGGAGGCATTTAATGTTCGAGCAAAAACGGCTGATTTTCGACAAAAGAGATAACACCCCCCCATTACGTCATGCTTCAGAAATGTGGAAAATGGTCCGTTTTCAAATGTTTTATTTTTGAACGTCAGTTCACATTTGTAGGTGGATCATCAGTGTTAGAGCTAAAATTAGCATGTTTAAAGTGATTTTCATGCTTCCAGGGGCTCGGGAAGTTAATTAAATACCATTTGGAGGCATTTAATGTTCGAGCAAAAATGGCTGATTTTCGACAAAAGAGATAACACCCCCCCATTACGTCATGCTTCAGAAATGTGGAAAATGGTCCGTTTTCAAATGTTTTATTTTTGAACGTCAGTTCACATTTGTAGGTGGATCATCAGTGTTAGAGCTAAAATTAGCATGTTTAAAGTGATTTTCATGCTTCCAGGGGCTCGGGAAGTTAATTAAATACCATTTGGAGGCATTTAATGTTCGAGCAAAAACGGCTGATTTTCGACAAAAGAGATAACACCCCCCCATTACGTCATGCTTCAGAAATGTGGAAAATGGTCCGTTTTCAAATGTTTTATTTTTGAACGTCAGTTCACATTTGTAGGTGGATCATCAGTGTTAGAGCTAAAATTAGCATGTTTAAAGTGATTTTCATGCTTCCAGGGGCCCAAAACACAAGATTTATGGAATGGTTAAAAGTGCATGAAAATGGCCAATTTACTCACTCTGAGTTCTCAAAAAGGGTTTCTTCACCCCGGGAAGTTAATTAAATACCATTTGGAGGCATTTAATGTTCGAGCAAAAACGGCTGATTTTCGACAAAAGAGATAACACCCCCCCATTACGTCATGCTTCAGAAATGTGGAAAATGGTCCGTTTTCAAATGTTTTATTTTTGAACGTCAGTTCACATTTGTAGGTGGATCATCAGTGTTAGAGCTAAAATTAGCATGTTTAAAGTGATTTTCATGCTTCCAGGGGCTCGGGAAGTTAATTAAATACCATTTGGAGGCATTTAATGTTCGAGCAAAAACGGCTGATTTTCGACAAAAGAGATAACACCCCCCCATTACGTCATGCTTCAGAAATGTGGAAAATGGTCCGTTTTCAAATGTTTTATTTTTGAACGTCAGTTCACATTTGTAGGTGGATCATCAGTGTTAGAGCTAAAATTAGCATGTTTAAAGTGATTTTCATGCTTCCAGGGGCTCGGGAAGTTAATTAAATACCATTTGGAGGCATTTAATGTTCGAGCAAAAACGGCTGATTTTCGACAAAAGAGATAACACCCCCCCATTACGTCATGCTTCAGAAATGTGGAAAATGGTCCGTTTTCAAATGTTTTATTTTTGAACGTCAGTTCACATTTGTAGGTGGATCATCAGTGTTAGAGCTAAAATTAGCATGTTTAAAGTGATTTTCATGCTTCCAGGGGCCCAAAACACAAGATTTATGGAATGGTTAAAAGTGCATGAAAATGGCCAATTTACTCACTCTGAGTTCTCAAAAAGGGTTTCTTCACCCCGGGAAGTTAATTAAATACCATTTGGAGGCATTTAATGTTCGAGCAAAAACGGCTGATTTTCGACAAAAGAGATAACACCCCCCCATTACGTCATGCTTCAGAAATGTGGAAAATGGTCCGTTTTCAAATGTTTTATTTTTGAACGTCAGTTCACATTTGTAGGTGGATCATCAGTGTTAGAGCTAAAATTAGCATGTTTAAAGTGATTTTCATGCTTCCAGGGGCTCGGGAAGTTAATTAAATACCATTTGAAGGCATTTAATGTTCGAGCAAAAACGGCTGATTTTCGACAAAAGAGATAACACCCCCCCATTACGTCATGCTTCAGAAATGTGGAAAATGGTCCGTTTTCAAATGTTTTATTTTTGAACGTCAGTTCACATTTGTAGGTGGATCATCAGTGTTAGAGCTAAAATTAGCATGTTTAAAGTGATTTTCATGCTTCCAGGGGCTCGGGAAGTTAATTAAATACCATTTGGAGGCATTTAATGTTCGAGCAAAAACGGCTGATTTTCGACAAAAGAGATAACACCCCCCCATTACGTCATGCTTCAGAAATGTGGAAAATGGTCCGTTTTCAAATGTTTTATTTTTGAACGTCAGTTCACATTTGTAGGTGGATCATCAGTGTTAGAGCTAAAATTAGCATGTTTAAAGTGATTTTCATGCTTCCAGGGGCCCAAAACACAAGATTTATGGAATGGTTAAAAGTGCATGAAAATGGCCAATTTACTCACTCTGAGTTCTCAAAAAGGGTTTCTTCACCCCGGGAAGTTAATTAAATACCATTTGGAGGCATTTAATGTTCGAGCAAAAACGGCTGATTTTCGACAAAAGAGATAACACCCCCCCATTACGTCATGCTTCAGAAATGTGGAAAATGGTCCGTTTTCAAATGTTTTATTTTTGAACGTCAGTTCACATTTGTAGGTGGATCATCAGTGTTAGAGCTAAAATTAGCATGTTTAAAGTGATTTTCATGCTTCCAGGGGCTCGGGAAGTTAATTAAATACCATTTGGAGGCATTTAATGTTCGAGCAAAAACGGCTGATTTTCGACAAAAGAGATAACACCCCCCCATTACGTCATGCTTCAGAAATGTGGAAAATGGTCCGTTTTCAAATGTTTTATTTTTGAACGTCAGTTCACATTTGTAGGTGGATCATCAGTGTTAGAGCTAAAATTAGCATGTTTAAAGTGATTTTCATGCTTCCAGGGGCTCGGGAAGTTAATTAAATACCATTTGGAGGCATTTAATGTTCGAGCAAAAACGGCTGATTTTCGACAAAAGAGATAACACCCCCCCATTACGTCATGCTTCAGAAATGTGGAAAATGGTCCGTTTTCAAATGTTTTATTTTTGAACGTCAGTTCACATTTGTAGGTGGATCATCAGTGTTAGAGCTAAATTAGCATGTTTAAAGTGATTTTCATGCTTCCAGGGGCTCGGGAAGTTAATTAAATACCATTTGGAGGCATTTAATGTTCGAGCAAAAACGGCTGATTTTCGACAAAAGAGATAACACCCCCCATTACGTCATGCTTCAGAAATGTGGAAAATGGTCCGTTTTCAAATGTTTTATTTTGAACGTCAGTTCACATTTGTAGGTGGATCATCAGTGTTAGAGCTAAAATTAGCATGTTTAAAGTGATTTTCATGCTTCCAGGGGCTCGGGAAGTTAATTAAATACCATTTGGAGGCATTTAATGTTCGAGCAAAAACGGCTGATTTTCGAGAAAAGAGATAACACCCCCCCATTACGTCATGCTTCAGAAATGTGGAAAATGGTCCGTTTTCAAATGTTTTATTTTTGAACGTCAGTTCACATTTGTAGGTGGATCATCAGTGTTAGAGCTAAAATTAGCATGTTTAAAGTGATTTTCATGCTTCCAGGGGCCCAAAACACAAGATTTATGGAATGGTTAAAAGTGCATGAAAATGGCCAATTTACTCACTTTGAGTTCTCAAAAAGGGTTTCTTCACCCCGGGAAGTTAATTAAATACCATTTGGAGGCATTTAATGTTCGAGCAAAAACGGCTGATTTTCGACAAAAGAGATAACACCCCCCCATTACGTCATGCTTCAGAAATGTGGAAAATGGTCCGTTTTCAAATGTTTTATTTTTGAACGTCAGTTCACATTTGTAGGTGGATCATCAGTGTTAGAGCTAAAATTAGCATGTTTAAAGTGATTTTCATGCTTCCAGGGGCCCAAAACACAAGATTTATGGAATGGTTAAAAGTGCATGAAAATGGCCAATTTACTCACTCTGAGTTCTCAAAAAGGGTTTCTTCACCCCGTGAAGTTAATTAAATACCATTTGGAGGCATTTAATGTTCGAGCAAAAACGGCTGATTTTCGACAAAAGAGATAACACCCCCCCATTACGTCATGCTTCAGAAATGTGGAAAATGGTCCGTTTTCAAATGTTTATTTTTGAACGTCAGTTCACATTTGTAGGTGGATCATCAGTGTTAGAGCTAAAATTAGCATGTTTAAAGTGATTTTCATGCTTCCAGGGGCTCGGGAAGTTAATTAAATACCATTTGGAGGCATTTAATGTTCGAGCAAAAACGGCTGATTTTCGACAAAAGAGATAACACCCCCCCATTACGTCATGCTTCAGAAATGTGGAAAATGGTCCGTTTTCAAATGTTTTATTTTTGAACGTCAGTTCACATTTGTAGGTGGATCATCAGTGTTAGAGCTAAAATTAGCATGTTTAAAGTGATTTTCATGCTTCCAGGGGCTCGGGAAGTTAATTAAATACCATTTGGAGGCATTTAATGTTCGAGCAAAAACGGCTGATTTTCGACAAAGAGATAACACCCCCCCCATTACGTCATGCTTCAGAAATGTGGAAAATGGTCCGTTTTCAAATGTTTTATTTTTGAACGTCAGTTCACATTTGTAGGTGGATCATCAGTGTTAGAGCTAAAATTAGCATGTTTAAAGTGATTTTCATGCTTCCAGGGGCTCGGGAAGTTAATTAAATACCATTTGGAGGCATTTAATGTTCGAGCAAAAACGGCTGATTTTCGACAAAAGAGATAACACCCCCCCATTACGTCATGCTTCAGAAATGTGGAAAATGGTCCGTTTTCAAATGTTTTATTTTTGAACGTCAGTTCACATTTGTAGGTGGATCATCAGTGTTAGAGCTAAAATTAGCATGTTTAAAGTGATTTTCATGCTTCCAGGGGCTCGGGAAGTTAATTAAATACCATTTGGAGGCATTTAATGTTCGAGCAAAAACGGCTGATTTTCGAGAAAAGAGATAACACCCCCCCATTACGTCATGCTTCAGAAATGTGGAAAATGGTCCGTTTTCAAATGTTTTATTTTTGAACGTCAGTTCACATTTGTAGGTGGATCATCAGTGTTAGAGCTAAAATTAGCATGTTTAAAGTGATTTTCATGCTTCCAGGGGCCCAAAACACAAGATTTATGGAATGGTTAAAAGTGCATGAAAATGGCCAATTTACTCACTTTGAGTTCTCAAAAAGGGTTTCTTCACCCCGGGAAGTTAATTAAATACCATTTGGAGGCATTTAATGTTCGAGCAAAAACGGCTGATTTTCGACAAAAGAGATAACACCCCCCCATTACGTCATGCTTCAGAAATGTGGAAAATGGTCCGTTTTCAAATGTTTTATTTTTGAACGTCAGTTCACATTTGTAGGTGGATCATCAGTGTTAGAGCTAAAATTAGCATGTTTAAAGTGATTTTCATGCTTCCAGGGGCTCGGGAAGTTAATTAAATACCATTTGGAGGCATTTAATGTTCGAGCAAAAACGGCTGATTTTCGACAAAAGAGATAACACCCCCCCATTACGTCATGCTTCAGAAATGTGGAAAATGGTCCGTTTTCAAATGTTTTATTTTTGAACGTCAGTTCACATTTGTAGGTGGATCATCAGTGTTAGAGCTAAAATTAGCATGTTTAAAGTGATTTTCATGCTTCCAGGGGCCCAAAACACAAGATTTATGGAATGGTTAAAAGTGCATGAAAATGGCCAATTTACTCACTCTGAGTTCTCAAAAAGGGTTTCTTCACCCCGGGAAGTTAATTAAATACCATTTGGAGGCATTTAATGTTCGAGCAAAAACGGCTGATTTTCGACAAAAGAGATAACACCCCCCCATTACGTCATGCTTCAGAAATGTGGAAAATGGTCCGTTTTCAAATGTTTTATTTTTGAACGTCAGTTCACATTTGTAGGTGGATCATCAGTGTTAGAGCTAAAATTAGCATGTTTAAAGTGATTTTCATGCTTCCAGGGCTCGGGAAGTTAATTAAATACCATTTGGAGGCATTTAATGTTCGAGCAAAAACGGCTGATTTTCGACAAAAGAGATAACACCCCCCCATTACGTCATGCTTCAGAAATGTGGAAAATGGTCCGTTTTCAAATGTTTTATTTTTGAACGTCAGTTCACATTTGTAGGTGGATCATCAGTGTTAGAGCTAAAATTAGCATGTTTAAAGTGATTTTCATGCTTCCAGGGGCTCGGGAAGTTAATTAAATACCATTTGGAGGCATTTAATGTTCGAGCAAAAACGGCTGATTTTCGACAAAAGAGATAACACCCCCCCATTACGTCATGCTTCAGAAATGTGGAAAATGGTCCGTTTTCAAATGTTTTAATTTTGAACGTCAGTTCACATTTGTAGGTGGATCATCAGTGTTAGAGCTAAAATTAGCATGTTTAAAGTGATTTTCATGCTTCCAGGGGCTCGGGAAGTTAATTAAATACCATTTGGAGGCATTTAATGTTCGAGCAAAAACGGCTGATTTTCGACAAAAGAGATAACACCCCCCCATTACGTCATGCTTCAGAAATGTGGAAAATGGTCCGTTTTCAAATGTTTTATTTTTGAACGTCAGTTCACATTTGTAGGTGGATCATCAGTGTTAGAGCTAAAATTAGCATGTTTAAAGTGATTTTCATGCTTCCAGGGGCTCGGGAAGTTAATTAAATACCATTTGGAGGCATTTAATGTTCGAGCAAAAACGGCTGATTTTCGACAAAAGAGATAACACCCCCCCATTACGTCATGCTTCAGAAATGTGGAAAATGGTCCGTTTTCAAATGTTTTATTTTTGAACGTCAGTTCACATTTGTAGGTGGATCATCAGTGTTAGAGCTAAAATTAGCATGTTTAAAGTGATTTTCATGCTTCCAGGGGCTCGGGAAGTTAATTAAATACCATTTGGAGGCATTTAATGTTCGAGCAAAAACGGCTGATTTTCGACAAAGAGATAACACCCCCCCATTACGTCATGCTTCAGAAATGTGGAAAATGGTCCGTTTTCAAATGTTTTATTTTTGAACGTCAGTTCACATTTGTAGGTGGATCATCAGTGTTAGAGCTAAAATTAGCATGTTTAAAGTGATTTTCATGCTTCCAGGGGCCCAAAACACAAGATTTATGGAATGGTTAAAAGTGCATGAAAATGGCCAATTTACTCACTCTGAGTTCTCAAAAAGGGTTCTTCACCCCGGGAAGTTAATTAAATACCATTTGGAGGCATTTAATGTTCGAGCAAAAACGGCAAAACGGCTGATTTTCGACAAAAGAGATAACACCCCCCCATTACGTCATGCTTCAGAAATGTGGAAAATGGTCCGTTTTCAAATGTTTTATTTTTGAACGTCAGTTCACATTTGTAGGTGGATCATCAGTGTTAGAGCTAAAATTAGCATGTTTAAAGTGATTTTCATGCTTCCAGGGGCCCAAAACACAAGATTTATGGAATGGTTAAAAGTGCATGAAAATGGCCAATTTACTCACTCTGAGTTCTCAAAAAGGGTTTCTTCACCCCGTGAAGTTAATTAAATACCATTTGGAGGCATTTAATGTTCGAGCAAAAACGGCTGATTTTCGACAAAAGAGATAACACCCCCCCATTACGTCATGCTTCAGAAATGTGGAAAATGGTCCGTTTTCAAATGTTTTATTTTTGAACGTCAGTTCACATTTGTAGGTGGATCATCAGTGTTAGAGCTAAAATTAGCATGTTTAAAGTGATTTTCATGCTTCCAGGGGCTCGGGAAGTTAATTAAATACCATTTGGAGGCATTTAATGTTCGAGCAAAAACGGCTGATTTTCGACAAAAGAGATAACACCCCCCCATTACGTCATGCTTCAGAAATGTGGAAAATGGTCCGTTTTCAAATGTTTTATTTTTGAACGTCAGTTCACATTTGTAGGTGGATCATCAGTGTTAGAGCTAAAATTAGCATGTTTAAAGTGATTTTCATGCTTCCAGGGGCTCGGGAAGTTAATTAAATACCATTTGGAGGCATTTAATGTTCGAGCAAAAACGGCTGATTTTCGACAAAAGAGATAACACCCCCCCATTACGTCATGCTTCAGAAATGTGGAAAATGGTCCGTTTTCAAATGTTTTATTTTTGAACGTCAGTTCACATTTGTAGGTGGATCATCAGTGTTAGAGCTAAAATTAGCATGTTTAAAGTGATTTTAATGCTTCCAGGGGCTCGGGAAGTTAATTAAATACCATTTGGAGGCATTTAATGTTCGAGCAAAAACGGCTGATTTTCGACAAAAGAGATAACACCCCCCCATTACGTCATGCTTCAGAAATGTGGAAAATGGTCCGTTTTCAAATGTTTTATTTTTGAACGTCAGTTCACATTTGTAGGTGGATCATCAGTGTTAGAGCTAAAATTAGCATGTTTAAAGTGATTTTCATGCTTCCAGGGGCTCGGGAAGTTAATTAAATACCATTTGGAGGCATTTAATGTTCGAGCAAAAACGGCTGATTTTCGACAAAAGAGATAACACCCCCCCATTACGTCATGCTTCAGAAATGTGGAAAATGGTCCGTTTTCAAATGTTTTATTTTTGAACGTCAGTTCACATTTGTAGGTGGATCATCAGTGTTAGAGCTAAAATTAGCATGTTTAAAGTGATTTTCATGCTTCCAGGGGCCCAAAACACAAGATTTATGGAATGGTTAAAAGTGCATGAAAATGGCCAATTTACTCACTCTGAGTTCTCAAAAAGGGTTTCTTCACCCCGGGAAGTTAATTAAATACCATTTGGAGGCATTTAATGTTCGAGCAAAAATGGCTGATTTTCGACAAAAGAGATAACACCCCCCCATTACGTCATGCTTCAGAAATGTGGAAAATGGTCCGTTTTCAAATGTTTTATTTTTGAACGTCAGTTCACATTTGTAGGTGGATCATCAGTGTTAGAGCTAAAATTAGCATGTTTAAAGTGATTTTCATGCTTCCAGGGGCTCGGGAAGTTAATTAAATACCATTTGGAGGCATTTAATGTTCGAGCAAAAACGGCTGATTTTCGACAAAAGAGATAACACCCCCCCATTACGTCATGCTTCAGAAATGTGGAAAATGGTCCGTTTTCAAATGTTTTATTTTTGAACGTCAGTTCACATTTGTAGGTGGATCATCAGTGTTAGAGCTAAAATTAGCATGTTTAAAGTGATTTTCATGCTTCCAGGGGCCCAAAACACAAGATTTATGGAATGGTTAAAAGTGCATGAAAATGGCCAATTTACTCACTCTGAGTTCTCAAAAAGGGTTTCTTCACCCGGGAAGTTAATTAAATACGATTTGGAGGCATTTAATGTTCGAGCAAAAACGGCTGATTTTCGACAAAAGAGATAACACCCCCCCATTACGTCATGCTTCAGAAATGTGGAAAATGGTCCGTTTTCAAATGTTTTATTTTTGAACGTCAGTTCACATTTGTAGGTGGATCATCAGTGTTAGAGCTAAAATTAGCATGTTTAAAGTGATTTTCATGCTTCCAGGGGCTCGGGAAGTTAATAAAATACCATTTGGAGGCATTTAATGTTCGAGCAAAAACGGCTGATTTTCGACAAAAGAGATAACACCCCCCCATTACGTCATGCTTCAGAAATGTGGAAAATGGTCCGTTTTCAAATGTTTTATTTTTGAACGTCAGTTCACATTTGTAGGTGGATCATCAGTGTTAGAGCTAAAATTAGCATGTTTAAAGTGATTTTCATGCTTCCAGGGGCTCGGGAAGTTAATTAAATACCATTTGGAGGCATTTAATGTTCGAGCAAAAACGGCTGATTTTCGACAAAAGAGATAACACCCCCCCATTACGTCATGCTTCAGAAATGTGGAAAATGGTCCGTTTTCAAATGTTTTATTTTTGAACGTCAGTTCACATTTGTAGGTGGATCATCAGTGTTAGAGCTAAAATTAGCATGTTTAAAGTGATTTTCATGCTTCCAGGGGCTCGGGAAGTTAATTAAATACCATTTGGAGGCATTTAATGTTCGAGCAAAAACGGCTGATTTTCGACAAAAGAGATAACACCCCCCCATTACGTCATGCTTCAGAAATGTGGAAAATTGTCCGTTTTCAAATGTTTTATTTTTGAACGCCAGTTCACATTTGTAGGTGGATCATCAGTGTTAGAGCTAAAATTAGCATGTTTAAAGTGATTTTCATGCTTCCAGGGGCTCGGGAAGTTAATTAAATACCATTTGGAGGCATTTAATGTTCGAGCAAAAACGGCTGATTTTCGACAAAAGAGATAACACCCCCCCATTACGTCATGCTTCAGAAATGTGGAAAATGGTCCGTTTTCAAATGTTTTATTTTTGAACGTCAGTTCACATTTGTAGGTGGATCATCAGTGTTAGAGCTAAAATTAGCATGTTTAAAGTGATTTTCATGCTTCCAGGGGCTCGGGAAGTTAATTAAATACCATTTGGAGGCATTTAATGTTCGAGCAAAAACGGCTGATTTTCGACAAAAGAGATAACACCCCCCCATTACGTCATGCTTCAGAAATGTGGAAAATGGTCCGTTTTCAAATGTTTTATTTTTGAACGTCAGTTCACATTTGTAGGTGGATCATCAGTGTTAGAGCTAAAATTAGCATGTTTAAAGTGATTTTCATGCTTCCAGGGGCCCAAAACACAAGATTTATGGAATGGTTAAAAGTGCATGAAAATGGCCAATTTACTCACTCTGAGTTCTCAAAAAGGGTTTCTTCACCCCGGGAAGTTAATTAAATACCATTTGGAGGCATTTAATGTTCGAGCAAAAACGGCTGATTTTCGACAAAAGAGATAACACCCCCCCATTACGTCATGCTTCAGAAATGTGGAAAATGGTCCGTTTTCAAATGTTTTATTTTTGAACGTCAGTTCACATTTGTAGGTGGATCATCAGTGTTAGAGCTAAAATTAGCATGTTTAAAGTGATTTTCATGCTTCCAGGGGCTCGGGAAGTTAATTAAATACCATTTGGAGGCATTTAATGTTCGAGCAAAAACGGCTGATTTTCGACAAAAGAGATAACACCCCCCCATTACGTCATGCTTCAGAAATGTGGAAAATGGTCCGTTTTCAAATGTTTTATTTTTGAACGTCAGTTCACATTTGTAGGTGGATCATCAGTGTTAGAGCTAAAATTAGCATGTTTAAAGTGATTTTCATGCTTCCAGGGGCTCGGGAAGTTAATTAAATACCATTTGGAGGCATTTAATGTTCGAGCAAAAACGGCTGATTTTCGACAAAAGAGATAACACCCCCCCATTACGTCATGCTTCAGAAATGTGGAAAATGGTCCGTTTTCAAATGTTTTATTTTTGAACGTCAGTTCACATTTGTAGGTGGATCATCAGTGTTAGAGCTAAAATTAGCATGTTTAAAGTGATTTTCATGCTTCCAGGGGCTCGGGAAGTTAATTAAATACCATTTGGAGGCATTTAATGTTCGAGCAAAAACGGCTGATTTTCGACAAAAGAGATAACACCCCCCCATTACGTCATGCTTCAGAAATGTGGAAAATGGTCCGTTTTCAAATGTTTTATTTTTGAACGTCAGTTCACATTTGTAGGTGGATCATCAGTGTTAGAGCTAAAATTAGCATGTTTAAAGTGATTTTCATGCTTCCAGGGGCCCAAAACACAAGATTTATGGAATGGTTAAAAGTGCATGAAAATGGCCAATTTACTCACTCTGAGTTCTCAAAAAGGGTTTCTTCACCCCGGGAAGTTAATTAAATACCATTTGGAGGCATTTAATGTTCGAGCAAAAACGGCTGATTTTCGACAAAAGAGATAACACCCCCCCATTACGTCATGCTTCAGAAATGTGGAAAATGGTCCGTTTTCAAATGTTTTATTTTTGAACGTCAGTTCACATTTGTAGGTGGATCATCAGTGTTAGAGCTAAAATTAGCATGTTTAAAGTGATTTTCATGCTTCCAGGGGCTCGGGAAGTTAATTAAATACCATTTGGAGGCATTTAATGTTCGAGCAAAAACGGCTGATTTTCGACAAAAGAGATAACACCCCCCCATTACGTCATGCTTCAGAAATGTGGAAAATGGTCCGTTTTCAAATGTTTTATTTTTGAACGTCAGTTCACATTTGTAGGTGGATCATCAGTGTTAGAGCTAAAATTAGCATGTTTAAAGTGATTTTCATGCTTCCAGGGGCTCGGGAAGTTAATTAAATACCATTTGGAGGCATTTAATGTTCGAGCAAAAACGGCTGATTTTCGACAAAAGAGATAACACCCCCCCATTACGTCATGCTTCAGAAATGTGGAAAATGGTCCGTTTTCAAATGTTTTATTTTTGAACGTCAGTTCACATTTGTAGGTGGATCATCAGTGTTAGAGCTAAAATTAGCATGTTTAAAGTGATTTTCATGCTTCCAGGGGCCCAAAACACAAGATTTATGGAATGGTTAAAAGTGCATGAAAATGGCCAATTTACTCACTCTGAGTTCTCAAAAAGGGTTTCTTCACCCCGGGAAGTTAATTAAATACCATTTGGAGGCATTTAATGTTCGAGCAAAAACGGCTGATTTTCGACAAAAGAGATAACACCCCCCCATTACGTCATGCTTCAGAAATGTGGAAAATGGTCCGTTTTCAAATGTTTTATTTTTGAACGTCAGTTCACATTTGTAGGTGGATCATCAGTGTTAGAGCTAAAATTAGCATGTTTAAAGTGATTTTCATGCTTCCAGGGGCCCAAAACACAAGATTTATGGAATGGTTAAAAGTGCATGAAAATGGCCAATTTACTCACTCTGAGTTCTCAAAAAGGGTTTCTTCACCCCGTGAAGTTAATTAAATACCATTTGGAGGCATTTAATGTTCGAGCAAAAACGGCTGATTTTCGACAAAAGAGATAACACCCCCCCATTACGTCATGCTTCAGAAATGTGGAAAATGGTCCGTTTTCAAATGTTTTATTTTTGAACGTCAGTTCACATTTGTAGGTGGATCATCAGTGTTAGAGCTAAAATTAGCATGTTTAAAGTGATTTTCATGCTTCCAGGGGCTCGGGAAGTTAATTAAATACCATTTGGAGGCATTTAATGTTCGAGCAAAAACGGCTGATTTTCGACAAAAGAGATAACACCCCCCCATTACGTCATGCTTCAGAAATGTGGAAAATGGTCCGTTTTCAAATGTTTTATTTTTGAACGTCAGTTCACATTTGTAGGTGGATCATCAGTGTTAGAGCTAAAATTAGCATGTTTAAAGTGATTTTCATGCTTCCAGGGGCTCGGGAAGTTAATTAAATACCATTTGGAGGCATTTAATGTTCGAGCAAAAACGGCTGATTTTCGACAAAAGAGATAACACCCCCCCATTACGTCATGCTTCAGAAATGTGGAAAATGGTCCGTTTTCAAATGTTTTATTTTTGAACGTCAGTTCACATTTGTAGGTGGATCATCAGTGTTAGAGCTAAAATTAGCATGTTTAAAGTGATTTTCATGCTTCCAGGGGCCCAAAACACAAGATTTATGGAATGGTTAAAAGTGCATGAAAATGGCCAATTTACTCACTCTGAGTTCTCAAAAAGGGTTTCTTCACCCCGGGAAGTTAATTAAATACCATTTGGAGGCATTTAATGTTCGAGCAAAAACGGCTGATTTTCGACAAAAGAGATAACACCCCCCCATTACGTCATGCTTCAGAAATGTGGAAAATGGTCCGTTTTCAAATGTTTTATTTTTGAACGTCAGTTCACATTTGTAGGTGGATCATCAGTGTTAGAGCTAAAATTAGCATGTTTAAAGTGATTTTCATGCTTCCAGGGGCTCGGGAAGTTAATTAAATACCATTTGGAGGCATTTAATGTTCGAGCAAAAACGGCTGATTTTCGACAAAAGAGATAACACCCCCCCATTACGTCATGCTTCAGAAATGTGGAAAATGGTCCATTTTCAAATGTTTTATTTTTGAACGTCAGTTCACATTTGTAGGTGGATCATCAGTGTTAGAGCTAAAATTAGCATGTTTAAAGTGATTTTCATGCTTCCAGGGGCTCGGGAAGTTAATTAAATACCATTTGGAGGCATTTAATGTTCGAGCAAAAACGGCTGATTTTCGACAAAAGAGATAACACCCCCCCATTACGTCATGCTTCAGAAATGTGGAAAATGGTCCGTTTTCAAATGTTTTATTTTTGAACGTCAGTTCACATTTGTAGGTGGATCATCAGTGTTAGAGCTAAAATTAGCATGTTTAAAGTGATTTTCATGCTTCCAGGGGCTCGGGAAGTTAATTAAATACCATTTGGAGGCATTTAATGTTCGAGCAAAAACGGCTGATTTTCGACAAAAGAGATAACACCCCCCCATTACGTCATGCTTCAGAAATGTGGAAAATGGTCCGTTTTCAAATGTTTTATTTTTGAACGTCAGTTCACATTTGTAGGTGGATCATCAGTGTTAGAGCTAAAATTAGCATGTTTAAAGTGATTTTCATGCTTCCAGGGGCCCAAAACACAAGATTTATGGAATGGTTAAAAGTGCATGAAAATGGCCAATTTACTCACTTTGAGTTCTCAAAAAGGGTTTCTTCACCCCGGGAAGTTAATTAAATACCATTTGGAGGCATTTAATGTTCGAGCAAAAACGGCTGATTTTCGACAAAAGAGATAACACCCCCCCATTACGTCATGCTTCAGAAATGTGGAAAATGGTCCGTTTTCAAATGTTTTATTTTTGAACGTCAGTTCACATTTGTAGGTGGATCATCAGTGTTAGAGCTAAAATTAGCATGTTTAAAGTGATTTTCATGCTTCCAGGGGCTCGGGAAGTTAATTAAATACCATTTGGAGGCATTTAATGTTCGAGCAAAAACGGCTGATTTTCGACAAAAGAGATAACACCCCCCCATTACGTCATGCTTCAGAAATGTGGAAAATGGTCCGTTTTCAAATGTTTTATTTTTGAACGTCAGTTCACATTTGTAGGTGGATCATCAGTGTTAGAGCTAAAATTAGCATGTTTAAAGTGATTTTCATGCTTCCAGGGGCCCAAAACACAAGATTTATGGAATGGTTAAAAGTGCATGAAAATGGCCAATTTACTCACTCTGAGTTCTCAAAAAGGGTTTCTTCACCCCGGGAAGTTAATTAAATACCATTTGGAGGCATTTAATGTTCGAGCAAAAACGGCTGATTTTCGACAAAAGAGATAACACCCCCCCATTACGTCATGCTTCAGAAATGTGGAAAATGGTCCGTTTTCAAATGTTTTATTTTTGAACGTCAGTTCACATTTGTAGGTGGATCATCAGTGTTAGAGCTAAAATTAGCATGTTTAAAGTGATTTTCATGCTTCCAGGGGCTCGGGAAGTTAATTAAATACCATTTGGAGGCATTTAATGTTCGAGCAAAAACGGCTGATTTTCGACAAAAGAGATAACACCCCCCCATTACGTCATGCTTCAGAAATGTGGAAAATGGTCCGTTTTCAAATGTTTTATTTTTGAACGTCAGTTCACATTTGTAGGTGGATCATCAGTGTTAGAGCTAAAATTAGCATGTTTAAAGTGATTTTCATGCTTCCAGGGGCTCGGGAAGTTAATTAAATACCATTTGGAGGCATTTAATGTTCGAGCAAAAACGGCTGATTTTCGACAAAAGAGATAACACCCCCCCATTACGTCATGCTTCAGAAATGTGGAAAATGGTCCGTTTTCAAATGTTTTATTTTTGAACGTCAGTTCACATTTGTAGGTGGATCATCAGTGTTAGAGCTAAAATTAGCATGTTTAAAGTGATTTTCATGCTTCCAGGGGCCCAAAACACAAGATTTATGGAATGGTTAAAAGTGCATGAAAATGGCCAATTTACTCACTCTGAGTTCTCAAAAAGGGTTTCTTCACCCCGGGAAGTTAATTAAATACCATTTGGAGGCATTTAATGTTCGAGCAAAAACGGCTGATTTTCGACAAAAGAGATAACACCCCCCCATTACGTCATGCTTCAGAAATGTGGAAAATGGTCCGTTTTCAAATGTTTTATTTTTGAACGTCAGTTCACATTTGTAGGTGGATCATCAGTGTTAGAGCTAAAATTAGCATGTTTAAAGTGATTTTCATGCTTCCAGGGGCTCGGGAAGTTAATTAAATACCATTTGAAGGCATTTAATGTTTGAGCAAAAACGGCTGATTTTCGACAAAAGAGATAACACCCCCCCATTACGTCATGCTTCAGAAATGTGGAAAATGGTCCGTTTTCAAATGTTTTATTTTTGAACGTCAGTTCACATTTGTAGGTGGATCATCAGTGTTAGAGCTAAAATTAGCATGTTTAAAGTGATTTTCATGCTTCCAGGGGCTCGGGAAGTTAATTAAATACCATTTGGAGGCATTTAATGTTCGAGCAAAAACGGCTGATTTTCGACAAAAGAGATAACACCCCCCATTACGTCATGCTTCAGAAATGTGGAAAATGGTCCGTTTTCAAATGTTTTATTTTTGAACGTCAGTTCACATTTGTAGGTGGATCATCAGTGTTAGAGCTAAAATTAGCATGTTTAAAGTGATTTTCATGCTTCCAGGGGCCCAAAACACAAGATTTATGGAATGGTTAAAAGTGCATGAAAATGGCCAATTTACTCACTCTGAGTTCTCAAAAAGGGTTTCTTCACGCCGGGAAGTTAATTAAATACCATTTGGAGGCATTTAATGTTCGAGCAAAAACGGCTGATTTTCGACAAAAGAGATAACACCCCCCCATTACGTCATGCTTCAGAAATGTGGAAAATGGTCCGTTTTCAAATGTTTTATTTTTGAACGTCAGTTCACATTTGTAGGTGGATCATCAGTGTTAGAGCTAAAATTAGCATGTTTAAAGTGATTTTCATGCTTCCAGGGGCCCAAAACACAAGATTTATGGAATGGTTAAAAGTGCATGAAAATGGCCAATTTACTCACTCTGAGTTCTCAAAAGGGTTTCTTCACCCCGTGAAGTTAATTAAATACCATTTGGAGGCATTTAATGTTCGAGCAAAAACGGCTGATTTTCGACAAAAGAGATAACACCCCCCCATTACGTCATGCTTCAGAAATGTGGAAAATGGTCCGTTTTCAAATGTTTTATTTTTGAACGTCAGTTCACATTTGTAGGTGGATCATCAGTGTTAGAGCTAAAATTAGCATGTTTAAAGTGATTTTCATGCTTCCAGGGGCTCGGGAAGTTAATTAAATACCATTTGGAGGCATTTAATGTTCGAGCAAAAACGGCTGATTTTCGACAAAAGAGATAACACCCCCCCATTACGTCATGCTTCAGAAATGTGGAAAATGGTCCGTTTTCAAATGTTTTATTTTTGAACGTCAGTTCACATTTGTAGGTGGATCATCAGTGTTAGAGCTAAAATTAGCATGTTTAAAGTGATTTTCATGCTTCCAGGGGCTCGGGAAGTTAATTAAATACCATTTGGAGGCATTTAATGTTCGAGCAAAAACGGCTGATTTTCGACAAAAGAGATAACACCCCCCCATTACGTCATGCTTCAGAAATGTGGAAAATGGTCCGATTTCAAATGTTTTATTTTTGAACGTCAGTTCACATTTGTAGGTGGATCATCAGTGTTAGAGCTAAAATTAGCATGTTTAAAGTGATTTTCATGCTTCCAGGGGCTCGGGAAGTTAATTAAATACCATTTGGAGGCATTTAATGTTCGAGCAAAAACGGCTGATTTTCGACAAAAGAGATAACACCCCCCCATTACGTCATGCTTCAGAAATGTGGAAAATGGTCCGTTTTCAAATGTTTTATTTTTGAACGTCAGTTCACATTTGTAGGTGGATCATCAGTGTTAGAGCTAAAATTAGCATGTTTAAAGTGATTTTCATGCTTCCAGGGGCTCGGGAAGTTAATTAAATACCATTTGGAGGCATTTAATGTTCGAGCAAAAACGGCTGATTTTCGACAAAAGAGATAACACCCCCCCATTACGTCATGCTTCAGAAATGTGGAAAATGGTCCGTTTTCAAATGTTTTATTTTTGAACGTCAGTTCACATTTGTAGGTGGATCATCAGTGTTAGAGCTAAAATTAGCATGTTTAAAGTGATTTTCATGCTTCCAGGGGCCCAAAACACAAGATTTATGGAATGGTTAAAAGTGCATGAAAATGGCCAATTTACTCACTTTGAGTTCTCAAAAAGGGTTTCTTCACCCCGGGAAGTTAATTAAATACCATTTGGAGGCATTTAATGTTCGAGCAAAAACGGCTGATTTTCGACAAAAGAGATAACACCCCCCCATTACGTCATGCTTCAGAAATGTGGAAAATGGTCCGTTTTCAAATGTTTTATTTTTGAACGTCAGTTCACATTTGTAGGTGGATCATCAGTGTTAGAGCTAAAATTAGCATGTTTAAAGTGATTTTCATGCTTCCAGGGGCTCGGGAAGTTAATTAAATACCATTTGGAGGCATTTAATGTTCGAGCAAAAACGGCTGATTTTCGACAAAAGAGATAACACCCCCCCATTACGTCATGCTTCAGAAATGTGGAAAATGGTCCGTTTTCAAATGTTTTATTTTTGAACGTCAGTTCACATTTGTAGGTGGATCATCAGTGTTAGAGCTAAAATTAGCATGTTTAAAGTGATTTTCATGCTTCCAGGGGCCCAAAACACAAGATTTATGGAATGGTTAAAAGTGCATGAAAATGGCCAATTTACTCACTCTGAGTTCTCAAAAAGGGTTTCTTCACCCCGGGAAGTTAATTAAATACCATTTGGAGGCATTTAATGTTCGAGCAAAAACGGCTGATTTTCGACAAAAGAGATAACACCCCCCCATTACGTCATGCTTCAGAAATGTGGAAAATGGTCCGTTTTCAAATGTTTTATTTTTGAACGTCAGTTCACATTTGTAGGTGGATCATCAGTGTTAGAGCTAAAATTAGCATGTTTAAAGTGATTTTCATGCTTCCAGGGGCTCGGGAAGTTAATTAAATACCATTTGGAGGCATTTAATGTTCGAGCAAAAACGGCTGATTTTCGACAAAAGAGATAACACCCCCCCATTACGTCATGCTTCAGAAATGTGGAAAATGGTCCGTTTTCAAATGTTTTATTTTTGAACGTCAGTTCACATTTGTAGGTGGGTCATCAGTGTTAGAGCTAAAATTAGCATGTTTAAAGTGATTTTCATGCTTCCAGGGGCTCGGGAAGTTAATTAAATACCATTTGGAGGCATTTAATGTTCGAGCAAAAACGGCTGATTTTCGACAAAAGAGATAACACCCCCCCATTACGTCATGCTTCAGAAATGTGGAAAATGGTCCGTTTTCAAATGTTTTATTTTTGAACGTCAGTTCACATTTGTAGGTGGATCATCAGTGTTAGAGCTAAAATTAGCATGTTTAAAGTGATTTTCATGCTTCCAGGGGCTCGGGAAGTTAATTAAATACCATTTGGAGGCATTTAATGTTCGAGCAAAAACGGCTGATTTTCGACAAAAGAGATAACACCCCCCCATTACGTCATGCTTCAGAAATGTGGAAAATGGTCCGTTTTCAAATGTTTTATTTTTGAACGTCAGTTCACATTTGTAGGTGGATCATCAGTGTTAGAGCTAAAATTAGCATGTTTAAAGTGATTTTCATGCTTCCAGGGGCTCGGGAAGTTAATTAAATACCATTTGGAGGCATTTAATGTTCGAGCAAAAACGGCTGATTTTCGACAAAAGAGATAACACCCCCCCATTACGTCATGCTTCAGAAATGTGGAAAATGGTCCGTTTTCAAATGTTTTATTTTTGAACGTCAGTTCACATTTGTAGGTGGATCATCAGTGTTAGAGCTAAAATTAGCATGTTTAAAGTGATTTTCATGCTTCCAGGGGCTCGGGAAGTTAATTAAATACCATTTGGAGGCATTTAATGTTCGAGCAAAAACGGCTGATTTTCGACAAAGAGATAACACCCCCCCATTACGTCATGCTTCAGAAATGTGGAAAATGGTCCGTTTTCAAATGTTTTATTTTTGAACGTCAGTTCACATTTGTAGGTGGATCATCAGTGTTAGAGCTAAAATTAGCATGTTTAAAGTGATTTTCATGCTTCCAGGGGCCCAAAACACAAGATTTATGGAATGGTTAAAAGTGCATGAAAATGGCCAATTTACTCACTCTGAGTTCTCAAAAAGGGTTTCTTCACCCCGGGAAGTTAATTAAATACCATTTGGAGGCATTTAATGTTCGAGCAAAAACGGCTGATTTTCGACAAAAGAGATAACACCCCCCCATTACGTCATGCTTCAGAAATGTGGAAAATGGTCCGTTTTCAAATGTTTTATTTTTGAACGTCAGTTCACATTTGTAGGTGGATCATCAGTGTTAGAGCTAAAATTAGCATGTTTAAAGTGATTTTCATGCTTCCAGGGGCCCAAAACACAAGATTTATGGAATGGTTAAAAGTGCATGAAAATGGCCAATTTACTCACTCTGAGTTCTCAAAAAGGGTTTCTTCACCCCGTGAAGTTAATTAAATACCATTTGGAGGCATTTAATGTTCGAGCAAAAACGGCTGATTTTCGACAAAAGAGATAACACCCCCCCCATTACGTCATGCTTCAGAAATGTGGAAAATGGTCCGTTTTCAAATGTTTTATTTTTGAACGTCAGTTCACATTTGTAGGTGGATCATCAGTGTTAGAGCTAAAATTAGCATGTTTAAAGTGATTTTCATGATTCCAGGGGCTCGGGAAGTTAATTAAATACCATTTGGAGGCATTTAATGTTCGAGCAAAAACGGCTGATTTTCGACAAAAGAGATAACACCCCCCCATTACGTCATGCTTCAGAAATGTGGAAAATGGTCCGTTTTCAAATGTTTTATTTTTGAACGTCAGTTCACATTTGTAGGTGGATCATCAGTGTTAGAGCTAAAATTAGCATGTTTAAAGTGATTTTCATGCTTCCAGGGGCTCGGGAAGTTAATTAAATACCATTTGGAGGCATTTAATGTTCGAGCAAAAACGGCTGATTTTCGACAAAAGAGATAACACCCCCCCATTACGTCATGCTTCAGAAATGTGGAAAATGGTCCGTTTTCAAATGTTTTATTTTTGAACGTCAGTTCACATTTGTAGGTGGATCATCAGTGTTAGAGCTAAAATTAGCATGTTTAAAGTGATTTTCATGCTTCCAGGGGCCCAAAACACAAGATTTATGGAATGGTTAAAAGTGCATGAAAATGGCCAATTTACTCACTTTGAGTTCTCAAAAAGGGTTTCTTCACCCCGGGAAGTTAATTAAATACCATTTGGAGGCATTTAATGTTCGAGCAAAAACGGCTGATTTTCGACAAAAGAGATAACACCCCCCCATTACGTCATGCTTCAGAAATGTGGAAAATGGTCCGTTTTCAAATGTTTTATTTTTGAACGTCAGTTCACATTTGTAGGTGGATCATCAGTGTTAGAGCTAAAATTAGCATGTTTAAAGTGATTTTCATGCTTCCAGGGGCTCGGGAAGTTAATTAAATACCATTTGGAGGCATTTAATGTTCGAGCAAAAACGGCTGATTTTCGACAAAAGAGATAACACCCCCCCATTACGTCATGCTTCAGAAATGTGGAAAATGGTCCGTTTTCAAATGTTTTATTTTTGAACGTCAGTTCACATTTGTAGGTGGATCATCAGTGTTAGAGCTAAAATTAGCATGTTTAAAGTGATTTTCATGCTTCCAGGGGCCCAAAACACAAGATTTATGGAATGGTTAAAAGTGCATGAAAATGGCCAATTTACTCACTCTGAGTTCTCAAAAAGGGTTTCTTCACCCCGGGAAGTTAATTAAATACCATTTGGAGGCATTTAATGTTCGAGCAAAAACGGCTGATTTTCGACAAAAGAGATAACACCCCCCCATTACGTCATGCTTCAGAAATGTGGAAAATGGTCCGTTTTCAAATGTTTTATTTTTGAACGTCAGTTCACATTTGTAGGTGGATCATCAGTGTTAGAGCTAAAATTAGCATGTTTAAAGTGATTTTCATGCTTCCAGGGGCTCGGGAAGTTAATTAAATACCATTTGGAGGCATTTAATGTTCGAGCAAAAACGGCTGATTTTCGACAAAAGAGATAACACCCCCCCATTACGTCATGCTTCAGAAATGTGGAAAATGGTCCGTTTTCAAATGTTTTATTTTTGAACGTCAGTTCACATTTGTAGGTGGATCATCAGTGTTAGAGCTAAAATTAGCATGTTTAAAGTGATTTTCATGCTTCCAGGGGCCCAAAACACAAGATTTATGGAATGGTTAAAAGTGCATGAAAATGGCCAATTTACTCACTCTGAGTTCTCAAAAAGGGTTTCTTCACCCCGGGAAGTTAATTAAATACCATTTGGAGGCATTTAATGTTCGAGCAAAAACGGCTGATTTTCGACAAAAGAGATAACACCCCCCCATTACGTCATGCTTCAGAAATGTGGAAAATGGTCCGTTTTCAAATGTTTTATTTTTGAACGTCAGTTCACATTTGTAGGTGGATCATCAGTGTTAGAGCTAAAATTAGCATGTTTAAAGTGATTTTCATGCTTCCAGGGGCTCGGGAAGTTAATTAAATACCATTTGGAGGCATTTAATGTTCGAGCAAAAACGGCTGATTTTCGACAAAAGAGATAACACCCCCCCATTACGTCATGCTTCAGAAATGTGGAAAATGGTCCGTTTTCAAATGTTTTATTTTTGAACGTCAGTTCACATTTGTAGGTGGATCATCAGTGTTAGAGCTAAAATTAGCATGTTTAAAGTGATTTTCATGCTTCCAGGGGCTCGGGAAGTTAATTAAATACCATTTGGAGGCATTTAATGTTCGAGCAAAAACGGCTGATTTTCGACAAAAGAGATAACACCCCCCCATTACGTCATGCTTCAGAAATGTGGAAAATGGTCCGTTTTCAAATGTTTTAATTTTGAACGTCAGTTCACATTTGTAGGTGGATCATCAGTGTTAGAGCTAAAATTAGCATGTTTAAAGTGATTTTCATGCTTCCAGGGGCTCGGGAAGTTAATTAAATACCATTTGGAGGCATTTAATGTTCGAGCAAAAACGGCTGATTTTCGACAAAAGAGATAACACCCCCCCATTACGTCATGCTTCAGAAATGTGGAAAATGGTCCGTTTTCAAATGTTTTATTTTTGAACGTCAGTTCACATTT